>NW_028231992.1:2115000-2247729 GCF_054491065.1 Syngnathus leptorhynchus | reverse complement strand
AAAACGTGCTTATCTCGGCGAGAAAAAGCGATTTCGGCAATAAAATTTAAAACGCGTGTAAAACATAAACCAAACGATGAAATTGGTTATTTCTTCATGTATAATGATCAACTCGATACTCCCTAGCCCCCAACAGCCTTTTTTTTCATAACACTTTAACCAGAGTGACGGGAGAGCGGCATTTCAGAAAACGTGCTTATCTCGGCGAGAAAAAGCGATTTCGGCAATAAAATTTAAAACGCGTGTAAAACATAAACCAAACGATGAAATTGGTTATTTCTTCATGTATAATGATCAACTCGATACTCCCTAGCCCCCAACAGCCTTTTTTTTCATAACACTTTAACCAGAGTGACGGGAGAGCGGCATTTCAGAAAACGTGCTTATCTCGGCGAGAAAAAGCGATTTCGGCAATAAAATTTAAAACGCGTGTAAAACATAAACCAAACGATGAAATTGGTTATTTCTTCATGTATAATGATCAACTCGATACTCCCTAGCCCCCAACAGCCTTTTTTTTCATAACACTTTAACCAGAGTGACGGGAGAGCGGCATTTCAGAAAACGTGCTTATCTCGGCGAGAAAAAGCGATTTCGGCAATAAAATTTAAAACGCGTGTAAAACATAAACCAAACGATGAAATTGGTTATTACTTCATGTATAATGATCAACTCGATACTCCCTAGCCCCCAACAGCCTTTTTTTTCATAACACTTTAACCAGAGTGACGGGAGAGCGGCATTTCAGAAAACGTGCTTATCTCGGCGAGAAAAAGCGATTTCGGCAATAAAATTTAAAACGCGTGTAAAACATAAACCAAACGATGAAATTGGTTATTTCTTCATGTATAATGATCAACTCGAGTCGAGCTCCAGGGAGAGAGGCTGATTTTTCGCTTTTTGAGGCCGACCGACGAACCGGCGCGGGGCGGACTCAAAAGCCCTTAGAGCCGTAGGCACTTAGAAAAGTTTCGCCTTTGGCTGTGAGCTCCAGGGGGAGAGGCTGGTTTTGCGTTATTTTAGGCCGGCTGGAGAACCGGCGCGGGTCGGACGCACAATCCCCGCAGAGCCGTGGGCACTTAGAAATTTTTTGCCAAGTTGGCTCTGAGCGCCTGGTACCTTATATCGAAGAATAGAGGCCGACTTTCGGGCAAGATCACGCCGCGTTAGGCTTCCAGGACCCCGGCTAAGCAATTTTACCGGGCCGCCCGGTTCTTTTTTTGAACCAGCCCGGTTCTTTTTACACTTCCAGCTGGAGCTCAGCAGCGGCTTTTTGCGCAAGATCACGCCGGGTTAGGCTTCCAGGACCTCGGCTAAGCAATTCTACCGGGCCGCCCGGTTCTTTTTTTGAACCAGCCCGGTTCTTTTTACACTTCCAGCTGGAGCTCACGAGCGGCTTTTTGGACAAGATCACGCCGTGTTAGGCTTCCAGAGCCCCGGCTAAGCAATTTTACCGGCCCGCCCGGTTCTTTTTTTTAACCAGCCCGGTTCTTTTTACACTTCCAGCTGGAGCTCAGCAGCGGGTTTTTGGACAAGATCACGCCGTGTTAGGCTTCCAGAGCCCCGGCTAAGCAATTTTACAGGGTCGCCCGGTTCTTTTTTTTAACCAGCCCGGTTTTTTTTACACTTCCAGCTGGAGCTCAGCAGCGGCTTTTTGCACAGTATCACGCCGGGTTAGGCTTCCAGAGCCCCGGCTAAGCAATTTTACCGGGCCGCCCGGTTCTTTTTTTTAACCAGCCCGGTTCTTTTCACACTTCCAGCTGGAGCTCAGCAGCGGCTTTTTGGACAAAATCACGCCGTGTTAGGCTTCCAGAGCCCCGGCTAAGCAATTTTACCGGGTCGCCCGGTTCTTTTTTTTAACCAGCCCGGTTCTTTTTACACTTCCAGCTGGAGCTCAGCAGCGGCTTTTTGGACAAGATCACGCCGTGTTAGGCTTCCAGAGCCCCAGCTAAGCAATTTTACCGGGTCGCCCGGTTCTTTTTTTAACCAGCCCGGTTCTTTTTACACTTCCAGCTGGAGCTCAGCATCGTGTAAAACATAAACCAAACGATGAAATTGGTTATTTCTTCATGTATAATGATCAACTCGATACTCCCTAGCCCCCAACAGCCTTTTTTTTCATAACACTTTAACCAGAGTGACGGGAGAGCGGCATTTCAGAAAACGTGCTTATCTCGGCGAGAAAAAGCAATTTTGGCAATAAAATTTAAAACGCGTGTAAAACATAAACCAAACGATGAAATTGGTTATTTCTTCATGTATAATGATCAACTCGATACTCCCTAGCCCCCAACAGCCTTTTTTTTCATAACACTTTAACCAGAGTGACGGGAGAGCGGCATTTCAGAAAACGTGCTTATCTCGGCGAGAAAAAGCGATTTTGGCAATAAAATTTAAAACGCGTGTAAAACATAAACCAAACGATGAAATTGGTTATTTCTTCATGTATAATGATCAACTCGATACTCCCTAGCCCCCAACAGCCTTTTTTTTCATAACACTTTAACCAGAGTGACGGGAGAGCGGCATTTCAGAAAACGTGCTTATCTCGGCGAGAAAAAGCGATTTCGGCAATAAAATTTAAAACGCGTGTAAAACATAAACCAAACGATGAAATTGGTTATTTCTTCATGTATAATGATCAACTCGATACTCCCTAGCCCCCAACAGCCTTTTTTTTCATAACACTTTAACCAGAGTGACGGGAGAGCGGCATTTCAGAAAACGTGCTTATCTCGGCGAGAAAAAGCGATTTCGGCAATAAAATTTAAAACGCGTGTAAAACATAAACCAAACGATGAAATTGGTTATTTCTTCATGTATAATGATCAACTCGATACTCCCTAGCCCCCAACAGCCTTTTTTTTCATAACACTTTAACCAGAGTGACGGGAGAGCGGCATTTCAGAAAACGTGCTTATCTCGGCGAGAAAAAGCGATTTCGGCAATAAAATTTAAAACGCGTGTAAAACATAAACCAAACGATGAAATTGGTTATTTCTTCATGTATAATGATCAACTCGATACTCCCTAGCCCCCAACAGCCTTTTTTTTCATAACACTTTAACCAGAGTGACGGGAGAGCGGCATTTCAGAAAACGTGCTTATCTCGGCGAGAAAAAGCGATTTCGGCAATAAAATTTAAAACGCGTGTAAAACATAAACCAAACGATGAAATTGGTTATTTCTTCATGTATAATGATCAACTCGATACTCCCTAGCCCCCAACAGCCTTTTTTTTCATAACACTTTAACCAGAGTGACGGGAGAGCGGCATTTCAGAAAACGTGCTTATCTCGGCGAGAAAAAGCGATTTCGGCAATAAAATTTAAAACGCGTGTAAAACATAAACCAAACGATGAAATTGGTTATTTCTTCATGTATAATGTTCAACTCGATACTCCCTAGCCCCCAACAGCCTTTTTTTTCATAACACTTTAACCAGAGTGACGGGAGAGCGGCATTTCAGAAAACGTGCTCATCTCGGCGAGAAAAAGCGATTTCGGCAATAAAATTTAAAACGCGTGTAAAACATAAACCAAACGATGAAATTGGTTATTTCTTCATGTATAATGATCAACTCGATACTCCCTAGCCCCCAACAGTCTTTTTTTTCATAACACTTTAACCAGAGTGACGGGAGAGCGGCATTTCAGAAAACGTGCTTATCTCGGCGAGAAAAAGCGATTTCGGCAAAAAAAATTAAAACGCGTGTAAAACATAAACCAAACGATGAAATTGGTTATTTCTTCACGTATAATGATCAACTCGATACTCCCTAGCCCCCAACAGCCTTTTTTTTCATAACACTTTAACCAGAGTGACGGGAGAGCGGCATTTCAGAAAACGTGCTTATCTCGGCGAGAAAAAGCGATTTCGGCAATAAAATTTAAAACGCGTTTAAAACATAAACCAAACGATGAAATTGGTTATTTCTTCACGTATAATGATCAACTCGATACTCCCTAGCCCCCAACAGCCTTTTTTTTCATAACACTTTAACCAGAGTGACGGGAGAGCGGCATTTCAGAAAACGTGCTTATCTCGGCGAGAAAAAGCGATTTCGGCAATAAGATTTAAAACGCGTGTAAAACATAAACCAAACGATGAAATTGGTTATTTCTTCACGTATAATGATCAACTCGATACTCCCTAGCCCCCAACAGCCTTTTTTTTCATAACACTTTAACCAGAGTGACGGGAGAGCGGCATTTCAGAAAACGTGCTTATCTCGGCGAGAAAAAGCGATTTCGGCAATAAAATTTAAAACGCGTGTAAAACATAAACTAAACGATGAAATTGGTTATTTCTTCATGTATAATGATCAACTCGATACTCCCTAGCCCCCAACAGCCTTTTTTTTCATAACACTTTAACCAGAGTGACGGGAGAGCGGCATTTCAGAAAACGTGCTTATCTCGGCGAGAAAAAGCGATTTCGGCAATAAAATTTAAAACGCGTGTAAAACATAAACCAAACGATGAAATTGGTTATTTCTTCATGTATAATGATCAACTCGATACTCCCTAGCCCCCAACAGCCTTTTTTTTCACAACACTTTAACCAGAGTGACGGGAGAGCGGCATTTCAGAAAACGTGCTTATCTCGGCGAGAAAAAGCGATTTCGGCAATAAAATTTAAAACGCGTGTAAAACATAAACCAAACGATGAAATTGGTTATTTCTTCATGTATAATGATCAACTCGATACTCCCTAGCCCCCAACAGCCTTTTTTTTCACAACACTTTAACCAGAGTGACGGGAGAGCGGCATTTCAGAAAACGTGCTTATCTCGGCGAGAAAAAGCGATTTCGGCAATAAAATTTAAAACGCGTGTAAAACATAAACCAAACGATGAAATTGGTTATTTCTTCATGTATAATGATCAACTCGATACTCCCTAGCCCCCAACAGCCTTTTTTTTCACAACACTTTAACCAGAGTGACGGGAGAGCGGCATTTCAGAAAACGTGCTTATCTCGGCGAGAAAAAGCGATTTCGGCAATAAAATTTAAAACGCGTGTAAAACATAAACCAAACGATGAAATTGGTTATTTCTTCATGTATAATGATCAACTCGATACTCCCTAGCCCCCAACAGCCTTTTTTTTCATAACACTTTAACCAGAGTGACGGGAGAGCGGCATTTCAGAAAACGTGCTTATCTCGGCGAGAAAAAGCGATTTCGGCAATAAAATTTAAAACGCGTGTAAAACATAAACCAAACGATGAAATTGGTTATTTCTTCATGTATAATGATCAACTCGATACTCCCTAGCCCCCAACAGCCTTTTTTTTCATAACACTTTAACCAGAGTGACGGGAGAGCGGCATTTCAGAAAACGTGCTTATCTCGGCGAGAAAAAGCGATTTCGGCAATAAAATTTAAAACGCGTGTAAAACATAAACCAAACGATGAAATTGGTTATTTCTTCATGTATAATGATCAACTCGATACTCCCTAGCCCCCAACAGCCTTTTTTTTCATAACACTTTAACCAGAGTGACGGGAGAGCGGCATTTCAGAAAACGTGCTTATCTCGGCGAGAAAAAGCGATTTCGGCAATAAAATTTAAAACGCGTGTAAAACATAAACCAAACGATGAAATTGGTTATTTCTTCATGTATAATGATCAACTCGATACTCCCTAGCCCCCAACAGCCTTTTTTTTCATAACACTTTAACCAGAGTGACGGGAGAGCGGCATTTCAGAAAACGTGCTTATCTCGGCGAGAAAAAGCGATTTCGGCAATAAAATTTAAAACGCGTGTAAAACATAAACCAAACGATGAAATTGGTTATTTCTTCATGTATAATGATCAACTCGATACTCCCTAGCCCCCAACAGCCTTTTTTTTCATAACACTTTAACCAGAGTGACGGGAGAGCGGCATTTCAGAAAACGTGCTTATCTCGGCGAGAAAAAGCGATTTCGGCAATAAAATTTAAAACGCGTGTAAAACATAAACCAAACGATGAAATTGGTTATTTCTTCATGTATAATGATCAACTCGATACTCCCTAGCCCCCTAATAGCCTTTTTTTTTCATAACACTTTAACCAGAGTGACGGGAGAGCGGCATTTCAGAAAACGTGCTTATCTCGGCGAGAAAAAGCGATTTCGGCAATAACATTTAAAACGCGTGTAAAACATAAACCAAACGATGAAATTGGTTATTTCTTCACGTATAATGATCAACTCGATACTCCCTAGCCCCCAACAGCCTTTTTTTTTCATAACACTTTAACCAGAGTGACGGGAGAGCGGCATTTCAGAAAACGTGCTTATCTCGGCGAGAAAAAGCGATTTCGGCAATAAAATTTAAAACGCGTGTAAAACATAAACCAAACGATGAAATTGGTTATTTCTTCATGTATAATGATCAACTCGATACTCCCTAGCCCCCAACAGCCTTTTTTTTCATAACACTTTAACCAGAGTGACGGGAGAGCGGCATTTCAGAAAACGTGCTTATCTCGGCGAGAAAAAGCGATTTCGGCAATAAAATTTAAAACGCGTGTAAAACATAAACCAAACGATGAAATTGGTTATTTCTTCATGTATAATGATCAACTCGATACTCCCTAGCCCCCAACAGCCTTTTTTTTCATAACACTTTAACCAGAGTGACGGGAGAGCGGCATTTCAGAAAACGTGCTTATCTCGGCGAGAAAAAGCGATTTCGGCAATAAAATTTAAAACGCGTGTAAAACATAAACCAAACGATGAAATTGGTTATTTCTTCATGTATAATGATCAACTCGATACTCCCTAGCCCCCAACAGCCTTTTTTTTCATAACACTTTAACCAGAGTGACGGGAGAGCGGCATTTCAGAAAACGTGCTTATCTCGGCGAGAAAAAGCGATTTCGGCAATAAAATTTAAAACGCGTGTAAAACATAAACCAAACGATGAAATTGGTTATTTCTTCATGTATAATGATCAACTCGATACTCCCTAGCCCCCAACAGCCTTTTTTTTCATAACACTTTAACCAGAGTGACGGGAGAGCGGCATTTCAGAAAACGTGCTTATCTCGGCGAGAAAAAGCGATTTCGGCAATAAAATTTAAAACGCGTGTAAAACATAAACCAAACGATGAAATTGGTTATTTCTTCATGTATAATGATCAACTCGATACTCCCTAGCCCCCAACAGCCTTTTTTTTCACAACACTTTAACCAGAGTGACGGGAGAGCGGCATTTCAGAAAACGTGCTTATCTCGGCGAGAAAAAGCGATTTCGGCAATAAAATTTAAAACGCGTGTAAAACATAAACCAAACGATGAAATTGGTTATTTCTTCATGTATAATGATCAACTCGATACTCCCTAGCCCCCAACAGCCTTTTTTTTCATAACACTTTAACCAGAGTGACGGGAGAGCGGCATTTCAGAAAACGTGCTTATCTCGGCGAGAAAAAGCGATTTCGGCAATAAAATTTAAAACGCGTGTAAAACATAAACCAAACGATGAAATTGGTTATTTCTTCATGTATAATGATCAACTCGATACTCCCTAGCCCCCAACAGCCTTTTTTTTCATAACACTTTAACCAGAGTGACGGGAGAGCGGCATTTCAGAAAACGTGCTTATCTCGGCGAGAAAAAGCGATTTCGGCAATAAAATTTAAAACGCGTGTAAAACATAAACCAAACGATGAAATTGGTTATTTCTTCATGTATAATGATCAACTCGATACTCCCTAGCCCCCAACAGCCTTTTTTTTCATAACACTTTAACCAGAGTGACGGGAGAGCGGCATTTCAGAAAACGTGCTCATCTCGGCGAGAAAAAGCGATTTCGGCAATAAAATTTAAAACGCGTGTAAAACATAAACCAAACGATGAAATTGGTTATTTCTTCATGTATAATGATCAACTCGATACTCCCTAGCCCCCAACAGCCTTTTTTTTCATAACACTTTAACCAGAGTGACGGGAGAGCGGCATTTCAGAAAACGTGCTTATCTCGGCGAGAAAAAGCGATTTCGGCAATAAAATTTAAAACGCGTGTAAAACATAAACCAAACGATGAAATTGGTTATTTCTTCATGTATAATGTTCAACTCGATACTCCCTAGCCCCCAACAGCCTTTTTTTTCATAACACTTTAACCAGAGTGACGGGAGAGCGGCATTTCAGAAAACGTGCTTATCTCGGCGAGAAAAAGCGATTTCGGCAATAAAATTTAAAACGCGTGTAAAACATAAACCAAACGATGAAATTGGTTATTTCTTCATGTATAATGATCAACTCGATACTCCCTAGCCCCCAACAGCCTTTTTTTTTCATAACACTTTAACCAGAGTGACGGGAGAGCGGCATTTCAGAAAACGTGCTTATCTCGGCGAGAAAAAGCGATTTCGGCAATAAAATTTAAAACGCGTGTAAAACATAAACCAAACGATGAAATTGGTTATTTCTTCATGTATAATGATCAACTCGATACTCCCTAGCCCCCAACAGCCTTTTTTTTCATAACACTTTAACCAGAGTGACGGGAGAGCGGCATTTCAGAAAACGTGCTTATCTCGGCGAGAAAAAGCGATTTCGGCAATAAAATTTAAAACGCGTGTAAAACATAAACCAAACGATGAAATTGGTTATTTCTTCATGTATAATGATCAACTCGAGTCGAGCTCCAGGGAGAGAGGCTGATTTTTCGCTTTTTGAGGCCGACCGACGAACCGGCGCGGGGCGGACTCAAAAGCCCGCAGAGCCGTAGGCACTTAGAAAAGTTTCGCCTTTGGCTGTGAGCTCCAGGGGGAGAGGCTGGTTTTGCGTTATTTTAGGCCGGCTGGAGAACCGGCGCGGGTCGGACGCACAATCCCCGCAGAGCCGTGGGCACTTAGAAAATTTTTGCCAAGTTGGCTCTGAGCGCCTGGTACCTTATATCGAAGAATAGAGGCCGACTTTCGGGCAAGATCACGCCGCGTTAGGCTTCCAGGACCCCGGCTAAGCAATTTTACCGGGCCGCCCGGTTCTTTTTTTGAACCAGCCCGGTTCTTTTTACACTTCCAGCTGGAGCTCAGCAGCGGCTTTTTGCGCAAGATCACGCCGGGTTAGGCTTCCAGGACCTCGGCTAAGCAATTCTACCGGGCCGCCCGGTTCTTTTTTTGAACCAGCCCGGTTCTTTTTACACTTCCAGCTGGAGCTCACGAGCGGCTTTTTGGACAAGATCACGCCGTGTTAGGCTTCCAGAGCCCCGGCTAAGCAATTTTACCGGCCCGCCCGGTTCTTTTTTTTAACCAGCCCGGTTCTTTTTACACTTCCAGCTGGAGCTCAGCAGCGGGTTTTTGGACAAGATCACGCCGTGTTAGGCTTCCAGAGCCCCGGCTAAGCAATTTTACAGGGTCGCCCGGTTCTTTTTTTTAACCAGCCCGGTTCTTTTTACACTTCCAGCTGGAGCTCAGCAGCGGCTTTTTGGACAAGATCACGCCGTGTTAGGCTTCCAGAGCCCCGGCTAAGCAATTTTACCGGGTCGCCCGGTTCTTTTTTTAACCAGCCCGGTTCTTTTTACACTTCCAGCTGGAGCTCAGCATCGTGTAAAACATAAACCAAACGATGAAATTGGTTATTTCTTCATGTATAATGATCAACTCGATACTCCCTAGCCCCCAACAGCCTTTTTTTTCATAACACTTTAACCAGAGTGACGGGAGAGCGGCATTTCAGAAAACGTGCTTATCTCGGCGAAAAAAAGCGATTTCGGCAATAAAATTTAAAACGCGTGTAAAACATAAATCAAACGATGAAATTGGTTATTTCTTCATGTATAATGATCAACTCGATACTCCCTAGCCCCCAACAGCCTTTTTTTTCATAACACTTTAACCAGAGTGACGGGAGAGCGGCATTTCAGAAAACGTGCTTATCTCGGCGAGAAAAAGCGATTTCGGCAATAAAATTTAAAACGCGTGTAAAACATAAACCAAACGATGAAATTGGTTATTTCTTCATGTATAATGATCAACTCGATACTCCCTAGCCCCCAACAGCCTTTTTTTTCATAACACTTTAACCAGAGTGACGGGAGAGCGGCATTTCAGAAAACGTGCTTATCTCGGCGAGAAAAAGCGATTTCGGCAATAAAATTTAAAACGCGTGTAAAACATAAACCAAACGATGAAATTGGTTATTTCTTCATGTATAATGATCAACTCGATACTCCCTAGCCCCCAACAGCCTTTTTTTTCATAACACTTTAACCAGAGTGACGGGAGAGCGGCATTTCAGAAAACGTGCTTATCTCGGCGAGAAAAAGCGATTTCGGCAATAAAATTTAAAACGCGTGTAAAACATAAACCAAACGATGAAATTGGTAATTTCTTCATGTATAATGATCAACTCGATACTCCCTAGCCCCCAACAGCCTTTTTTTCATAACACTTTAACCAGAGTGACGGGAGAGCGGCATTTCAGAAAACGTGCTTATCTCGGCGAGAAAAAGCGATTTCGGCAATAAAATTTAAAACGCGTGTAAAACATAAACCAAACGATGAAATTGGTTATTTCTTCATGTATAATGATCAACTCGATACTCCCTAGCCCCCAACAGCCTTTTTTTTCATAACACTTTAACCAGAGTGACGGGAGAGCGGCATTTCAGAAAACGTGCTTATCTCGGCGAGAAAAAGCGATTTCGGCAATAAAATTTAAAACGCGTGTAAAACATAAACCAAACGATGAAATTGGTTATTTCTTCATGTATAATGATCAACTCGATACTCCCTAGCCCCCAATAGCCTTTTTTTTCATAACACTTTAACCAGAGTGACGGGAGAGCGGCATTTCAGAAAACGTGCTTATCTCGGCGAGAAAAAGCGATTTTGGCAATAACATTTAAAACGCGTGTAAAACATAAACCAAACGATGAAATTGGTTATTTCTTCACGTATAATGATCAACTCGATACTCCCTAGCCCCCAACAGCCTTTTTTTTCATAACACTTTAACCAGAGTGACGGGAGAGCGGCATTTCAGAAAACGTGCTTATCTCGGCGAGAAAAAGCGATTTCGGCAATAAAATTTAAAACGCGTGTAAAACATAAACCAAACGATGAAATTGGTTATTTCTTCATGTATAATGATCAACTCGATACTCCCTAGCCCCCAACAGCCTTTTTTTTCATAACACTTTAACCAGAGTGACGGGAGAGCGGCATTTCAGAAAACGTGCTTATCTCGGCGAGAAAAAGCGATTTCGGCAATAAAATTTAAAACGCGTGTAAAACATAAACCAAACGATGAAATTGGTTATTTCTTCATGTATAATGATCAACTCGATACTCCCTAGCCCCCAACAGCCTTTTTTTTCATAACACTTTAACCAGAGTGACGGGAGAGCGGCATTTCAGAAAACGTGCTTATCTCGGCGAGAAAAAGCGATTTCGGCAATAAAATTTAAAACGCGTGTAAAACATAAACCAAACGATGAAATTGGTTATTTCTTCATGTATAATGATCAACTCGAGTCGAGCTCCAGGGAGAGAGGCTGATTTTTCGCTTTTTGAGGCCGACCGACGAACCGGCGCGGGGCGGACTCAAAAGCCCGCAGAGCCGTAGGCACTTAGAAAAGTTTCGCCTTTGGCTGTGAGCTCCAGGGGGAGAGGCTGGTTTTGCGTTATTTTAGGCCGGCTGGAGAACCGGCGCGGGTCGGACGCACAATCCCCGCAGAGCCGTGGGCACTTAGAAAATTTTTGCCAAGTTGGCTCTGAGCGCCTGGTACCTTATATCGAAGAATAGAGGCCGACTTTCGGGCAAGATCACGCCGCGTTAGGCTTCCAGGACCCCGGCTAAGCAATTTTACCGGGCCGCCCGGTTCTTTTTTTGAACCAGCCCGGTTCTTTTTACACTTCCAGCTGGAGCTCAGCAGCGGCTTTTTGCGCAAGATCACGCCGGGTTAGGCTTCCAGGACCTCGGCTAAGCAATTCTACCGGGCCGCCCGGTTCTTTTTTTGAACCAGCCCGGTTCTTTTTACACTTCCAGCTGGAGCTCACGAGCGGCTTTTTGGACAAGATCACGCCGTGTTAGGCTTCCAGAGCCCCGGCTAAGCAATTTTACCGGCCCGCCCGGTTCTTTTTTTTAACCAGCCCAGTTCTTTTTACACTTCCAGCTGGAGCTCAGCAGCGGGTTTTTGGACAAGATCACGCCGTGTTAGGCTTCCAGAGCCCCGGCTAAGCAATTTTACAGGGTCGCCCGGTTCTTTTTTTTAACCAGCCCGGTTTTTTTTACACTTCCAGCTGAAGCTCAGCAGCGGCTTTTTGCACAGTATCACGCCGGGTTAGGCTTCCAGAGCCCCGGCTAAGCAATTTTACCGGGCCGCCCGGTTCTTTTTTTTAACCAGCCCGGTTCTTTTTACACTTCCAGCTGGAGCTCAGCAGCGGCTTTTTGGACAAAATCACGCCGTGTTAGGCTTCCAGAGCCCCGGCTAAGCAATTTTACCGGGTTGCCCGGTTCTTTTTTTTAACCAGCCCGGTTCTTTTTACACTTCCAGCTGGAGCTCAGCAGCGGCTTTTTGGACAAGATCACGCCGTGTTAGGCTTCCAGAGCCCCGGCTAAGCAATTTTACCGGGTCGCCCGGTTCTTTTTTTAACCAGCCCGGTTCTTTTTACACTTCCAGCTGGAGCTCAGCATCGTGTAAAACATAAACCAAACGATGAAATTGGTTATTT
Source organism: Syngnathus leptorhynchus (assembly GCF_054491065.1). Taxonomy (NCBI): domain Eukaryota; kingdom Metazoa; phylum Chordata; class Actinopteri; order Syngnathiformes; family Syngnathidae; genus Syngnathus; species Syngnathus leptorhynchus. The sequence goes on along the minus strand of NW_028231992.1, from coordinate 2,235,050 downwards.
CTTCATGTATAATGATCAACTCGATACTCCCTAGCCCCCAACAGCCTTTTTTTTCATAACACTTTAACCAGAGTGACGGGAGAGCGGCATTTCAGAAAACGTGCTTATCTCGGCGAAAAAAAGCGATTTCGGCAATAAAATTTAAAACGCGTGTAAAACATAAATCAAACGATGAAATTGGTTATTTCTTCATGTATAATGATCAACTCGATACTCCCTAGCCCCCAACAGCCTTTTTTTTCATAACACTTTAACCAGAGTGACGGGAGAGCGGCATTTCAGAAAACGTGCTTATCTCGGCGAGAAAAAGCGATTTCGGCAATAAAATTTAAAACGCGTGTAAAACATAAACCAAACGATGAAATTGGTTATTTCTTCATGTATAATGATCAACTCGATACTCCCTAGCCCCCAACAGCCTTTTTTTTCATAACACTTTAACCAGAGTGACGGGAGAGCGGCATTTCAGAAAACGTGCTTATCTCGGCGAGAAAAAGCGATTTCGGCAATAAAATTTAAAACGCGTGTAAAACATAAACCAAACGATGAAATTGGTTATTTCTTCATGTATAATGATCAACTCGATACTCCCTAGCCCCCAACAGCCTTTTTTTTCATAACACGAGTGACGGGAGAGCGGCATTTCAGAAAACGTGCTTATCTCGGCGAGAAAAAGCGATTTCGGCAATAAAATTTAAAACGCGTGTAAAACATAAACCAAACGATGAAATTGGTTATTTCTTCATGTATAATGTTCAACTCGATACTCCCTAGCCCCCCACAGCCTTTTTTTTCATAACACTTTAACCAGAGTGACGGGAGAGCGGCATTTCAGAAAACGTGCTTATCTCGGCGAGAAAAAGCGATTTCGGCAATAAAATTTAAAACGCGTGTAAAACATAAACCAAACGATGAAATTGGTTATTTCTTCATGTATAATGATCAACTCGATACTCCCTAGCCCCCAACAGCCTTTTTTTTTCATAACACTTTAACCAGAGTGACGGGAGAGCGGCATTTCAGAAAACGTGCTTATCTCGGCGAGAAAAAGCGATTTCGGCAATAAAATTTAAAACGCGTGTAAAACATAAACCAAACGATGAAATTGGTTATTTCTTCATGTATAATGATCAACTCGATACTCCCTAGCCCCCAACAGCCTTTTTTTTCATAACACTTTAACCAGAGTGACGGGAGAGCGGCATTTCAGAAAACGTGCTTATCTCGGCGAGAAAAAGCGATTTCGGCAATAAAATTTAAAACGCGTGTAAAACATAAACCAAACGATGAAATTGGTTATTTCTTCATGTATAATGATCAACTCGAGTCGAGCTCCAGGGAGAGAGGCTGATTTTTCGCTTTTTGAGGCCGACCGACGAACCGGCGCGGGGCGGACTCAAAAGCCCGCAGAGCCGTAGGCACTTAGAAAAGTTTCGCCTTTGGCTGTGAGCTCCAGGGGGAGAGGCTGGTTTTGCGTTATTTTAGGCCGGCTGGAGAACCGGCGCGGGTCGGACGCACAATCCCCGCAGAGCCGTGGGCACTTAGAAAATTTTTGCCAAGTTGGCTCTGAGCGCCTGGTACCTTATATCGAAGAATAGAGGCCGACTTTCGGGCAAGATCACGCCGCGTTAGGCTTCCAGGACCCCGGCTAAGCAATTTTACCGGGCCGCCCGGTTCTTTTTTTGAACCAGCCCGGTTCTTTTTACACTTCCAGCTGGAGCTCAGCAGCGGCTTTTTGCGCAAGATCACGCCGGGTTAGGCTTCCAGGACCTCGGCTAAGCAATTCTACCGGGCCGCCCGGTTCTTTTTTTGAACCAGCCCGGTTCTTTTTACACTTCCAGCTGGAGCTCACGAGCGGCTTTTTGGACAAGATCACGCCGTGTTAGGCTTCCAGAGCCCCGGCTAAGCAATTTTACCGGCCCGCCCGGTTCTTTTTTTTAACCAGCCCGGTTCTTTTTACACTTCCAGCTGGAGCTCAGCAGCGGGTTTTTGGACAAGATCACGCCGTGTTAGGCTTCCAGAGCCCCGGCTAAGCAATTTTACAGGGTCGCCCGGTTCTTTTTTTTAACCAGCCCGGTTTTTTTTACACTTCCAGCTGGAGCTCAGCAGCGGCTTTTTGCACAGTATCACGCCGGGTTAGGCTTCCAGAGCCCCGGCTAAGCAATTTTACCGGGCCGCCCGGTTCTTTTTTTTAACCAGCCCGGTTCTTTTTACACTTCCAGCTGGAGCTCAGCAGCGGCTTTTTGGACAAAATCACGCCGTGTTAGGCTTCCAGAGCCCCGGCTAAGCAATTTTACCGGGTTGCCCGGTTCTTTTTTTTAACCAGCCCGGTTCTTTTTACACTTCCAGCTGGAGCTCAGCAGCGGCTTTTTGGACAAGATCACGCCGTGTTAGGCTTCCAGAGCCCCGGCTAAGCAATTTTACCGGGTCGCCCGGTTCTTTTTTTAACCAGCCCGGTTCTTTTTACACTTCCAGCTGGAGCTCAGCATCGTGTAAAACATAAACCAAACGATGAAATTGGTTATTTCTTCATGTATAATGATCAACTCGATACTCCCTAGCCCCCAACAGCCTTTTTTTTCATAACACTTTAACCAGAGTGACGGGAGAGCGGCATTTCAGAAAACGTGCTTATCTCGGCGAAAAAAAGCGATTTCGGCAATAAAATTTAAAACGCGTGTAAAACATAAATCAAACGATGAAATTGGTTATTTCTTCATGTATAATGATCAACTCGATACTCCCTAGCCCCCAACAGCCTTTTTTTTCATAACACTTTAACCAGAGTGACGGGAGAGCGGCATTTCAGAAAACGTGCTTATCTCGGCGAGAAAAAGCGATTTCGGCAATAAAATTTAAAACGCGTGTAAAACATAAACCAAACGATGAAATTGGTTATTTCTTCATGTATAATGATCAACTCGATACTCCCTAGCCCCCAACAGCCTTTTTTTTCATAACACTTTAACCAGAGTGACGGGAGAGCGGCATTTCAGAAAACGTGCTTATCTCGGCGAGAAAAAGCGATTTCGGCAATAAAATTTAAAACGCGTGTAAAACATAAACCAAACGATGAAATTGGTTATTTCTTCATGTATAATGATCAACTCGATACTCCCTAGCCCCCAACAGCCTTTTTTTTCATAACACTTTAACCAGAGTGACGGGAGAGCGGCATTTCAGAAAACGTGCTTATCTCGGCGAGAAAAAGCGATTTCGGCAATAAAATTTAAAACGCGTGTAAAACATAAACCAAACGATGAAATTGGTTATTTCTTCATGTATAATGATCAACTCGATACTCCCTAGCCCCCAACAGCCTTTTTTTCATAACACTTTAACCAGAGTGACGGGAGAGCGGCATTTCAGAAAACGTGCTTATCTCGGCGAGAAAAAGCGATTTCGGCAATAAAATTTAAAACGCGTGTAAAACATAAACCAAACGATGAAATTGGTTATTTCTTCATGTATAATGATCAACTCGATACTCCCTAGCCCCCAACAGCCTTTTTTTTCATAACACTTTAACCAGAGTGACGGGAGAGCGGCATTTCAGAAAACGTGCTTATCTCGGCGAGAAAAAGCGATTTCGGCAATAAAATTTAAAACGCGTGTAAAACATAAACCAAACGATGAAATTGGTTATTTCTTCATGTATAATGATCAACTCGATACTCCCTAGCCCCCAATAGCCTTTTTTTTCATAACACTTTAACCAGAGTGACGGGAGAGCGGCATTTCAGAAAACGTGCTTATCTCGGCGAGAAAAAGCGATTTTGGCAATAACATTTAAAACGCGTGTAAAACATAAACCAAACGATGAAATTGGTTATTTCTTCACGTATAATGATCAACTCGATACTCCCTAGCCCCCAAAGGCCTTTTTTTTCATAACACTTTAACCAGAGTGACGGGAGAGCGGCATTTCAGAAAACGTGCTTATCTCGGCGAGAAAAAGCGATTTCGGCAATAAAATTTAAAACGCGTGTAAAACATAAACCAAACGATGAAATTGGTTATTTCTTCATGTATAATGATCAACTCGATACTCCCTAGCCCCCAACAGCCTTTTTTTTCATAACACTTTAACCAGAGTGACGGGAGAGCGGCATTTCAGAAAACGTGCTTATCTCGGCGAGAAAAAGCGATTTCGGCAATAAAATTTAAAACGCGTGTAAAACATAAACCAAACGATGAAATTGGTTATTTCTTCATGTATAATGATCAACTCGATACTCCCTAGCCCCCAACAGCCTTTTTTTTCATAACACTTTAACCAGAGTGACGGGAGAGCGGCATTTCAGAAAACGTGCTTATCTCGGCGAGAAAAAGCGATTTCGGCAATAAAATTTAAAACGCGTGTAAAACATAAACCAAACGATGAAATTGGTTATTTCTTCATGTATAATGATCAACTCGAGTCGAGCTCCAGGGAGAGAGGCTGATTTTTCGCTTTTTGAGGCCGACCGACGAACCGGCGCGGGGCGGACTCAAAAGCCCGCAGAGCCGTAGGCACTTAGAAAAGTTTCGCCTTTGGCTGTGAGCTCCAGGGGGAGAGGCTGGTTTTGCGTTATTTTAGGCCGGCTGGAGAACCGGCGCGGGTCGGACGCACAATCCCCGCAGAGCCGTGGGCACTTAGAAAATTTTTGCCAAGTTGGCTCTGAGCGCCTGGTACCTTATATCGAAGAATAGAGGCCGACTTTCGGGCAAGATCACGCCGCGTTAGGCTTCCAGGACCCCGGCTAAGCAATTTTACCGAGCCGCCCGGTTCTTTTTTTGAACCAGCCCGGTTCTTTTTACACTTCCAGCTGGAGCTCAGCAGCGGCTTTTTGCGCAAGATCACGCCGGGTTAGGCTTCCAGGACCTCGGCTAAGCAATTCTACCGGGCCGCCCGGTTCTTTTTTTGAACCAGCCCGGTTCTTTTTACACTTCCAGCTGGAGCTCACGAGCGGCTTTTTGGACAAGATCACGCCGTGTTAGGCTTCCAGAGCCCCGGCTAAGCAATTTTACCGGCCCGCCCGGTTCTTTTTTTTAACCAGCCCAGTTCTTTTTACACTTCCAGCTGGAGCTCAGCAGCGGGTTTTTGGACAAGATCACGCCGTGTTAGGCTTCCAGAGCCCCGGCTAAGCAATTTTACAGGGTCGCCCGGTTCTTTTTTTTAACCAGCCCGGTTTTTTTTACACTTCCAGCTGAAGCTCAGCAGCGGCTTTTTGCACAGTATCACGCCGGGTTAGGCTTCCAGAGCCCCGGCTAAGCAATTTTACCGGGCCGCCCGGTTCTTTTTTTTAACCAGCCCGGTTCTTTTTACACTTCCAGCTGGAGCTCAGCAGCGGCTTTTTGGACAAAATCACGCCGTGTTAGGCTTCCAGAGCCCCGGCTAAGCAATTTTACCGGGTTGCCCGGTTCTTTTTTTTAACCAGCCCGGTTCTTTTTACACTTCCAGCTGGAGCTCAGCAGCGGCTTTTTGGACAAGATCACGCCGTGTTAGGCTTCCAGAGCCCCGGCTAAGCAATTTTACCGGGTCGCCCGGTTCTTTTTTTAACCAGCCCGGTTCTTTTTACACTTCCAGCTGGAGCTCAGCATCGTGTAAAACATAAACCAAACGATGAAATTGGTTATTTCTTCATGTATAATGATCAACTCGATACTCCCTAGCCCCCAACAGCCTTTTTTTTCATAACACTTTAACCAGAGTGACGGGAGAGCGGCATTTCAGAAAACGTGCTTATCTCGGCGAAAAAAAGCGATTTCGGCAATAAAATTTAAAACGCGTGTAAAACATAAATCAAACGATGAAATTGGTTATTTCTTCATGTATAATGATCAACTCGATACTCCCTAGCCCCCAACAGCCTTTTTTTTCATAACACTTTAACCAGAGTGACGGGAGAGCGGCATTTCAGAAAACGTGCTTATCTCGGCGAGAAAAAGCGATTTCGGCAATAAAATTTAAAACGCGTGTAAAACATAAACCAAACGATGAAATTGGTTATTTCTTCATGTATAATGATCAACTCGATACTCCCTAGCCCCCAACAGCCTTTTTTTTCATAACACTTTAACCAGAGTGACGGGAGAGCGGCATTTCAGAAAACGTGCTTATCTCGGCGAGAAAAAGCGATTTCGGCAATAAAATTTAAAACGCGTGTAAAACATAAACCAAACGATGAAATTGGTTATTTCTTCATGTATAATGATCAACTCGATACTCCCTAGCCCCCAACAGCCTTTTTTTTCATAACACTTTAACCAGAGTGACGGGAGAGCGGCATTTCAGAAAACGTGCTTATCTCGGCGAGAAAAAGCGATTACGGCAATAAAATTTAAAACGCGTGTAAAACATAAACCAAACGATGAAATTGGTTATTTCTTCATGTATAATGATCAACTCGATACTCCCTAGCCCCCAACAGCCTTTTTTTTCATAACACTTTAACCAGAGTGACGGGAGAGCGGCATTTCAGAAAACGTGCTTATCTCGGCGAGAAAAAGCGATTTCGGCAATAAAATTTAAAACGCGTGTAAAACATAAACCAAACGATGAAATTGGTTATTTCTTCATGTATAATGATCAACTCGATACTCCCTAGCCCCCAATAGCCTTTTTTTTCATAACACTTTAACCAGAGTGACGGGAGAGCGGCATTTCAGAAAACGTGCTTATCTCGGCGAGAAAAAGCGATTTTGGCAATAACATTTAAAACGCGTGTAAAACATAAACCAAACGATGAAATTGGTTATTTCTTCACGTATAATGATCAACTCGATACTCCCTAGCCCCCAACAGCCTTTTTTTTCATAACACTTTAACCAGAGTGACGGGAGAGCGGCATTTCAGAAAACGTGCTTATCTCGGCGAGAAAAAGCGATTTCGGCAATAAAATTTAAAACGCGTGTAAAACATAAACCAAACGATGAAATTGGTTATTTCTTCATGTATAATGATCAACTCGATACTCCCTAGCCCCCAACAGCCTTTTTTTTCATAACACTTTAACCAGAGTGACGGGAGAGCGGCATTTCAGAAAACGTGCTTATCTCGGCGAGAAAAAGCGATTTCGGCAATAAAATTTAAAACGCGTGTAAAACATAAACCAAACGATGAAATTGGTTATTGCTTCATGTATAATGATCAACTCGATACTCCCTAGCCCCCAACAGCCTTTTTTTTCATAACACGAGTGACGGGAGAGCGGCATTTCAGAAAACGTGCTTATCTCGGCGAGAAAAAGCGATTTCGGCAATAAAATTTAAAACGCGTGTAAAACATAAACCAAACGATGAAATTGGTTATTTCTTCATGTATAATGATCAACTCGATACTCCCTAGCCCCCAACAGCCTTTTTTTTCATAACACTTTAACCAGAGTGACGGGAGAGCGGCATTTCAGAAAACGTGCTTATCTCGGCGAGAAAAAGCGATTTCGGCAATAAAATTTAAAACGCGTGTAAAACATAAACCAAACGATGAAATTGGTTATTTCTTCATGTATAATGATCAACTCGATACTCCCTAGCCCCCAACAGCCTTTTTTTTCATAACACTTTAACCAGAGTGACGGGAGAGCGGCATTTCAGAAAACGTGCTTATCTCGGCGAGAAAAAGCGATTTCGGCAATAAAATTTAAAACGCGTGTAAAACATAAACCAAACGATGAAATTGGTTATTTCTTCATGTATAATGATCAACTCGATACTCCCTAGCCCCCAACAGCCTTTTTTTTCATAACACTTTAACCAGAGTGACGGGAGAGCGGCATTTCAGAAAACGTGCTTATCTCGGCGAGAAAAAGCGATTTCGGCAATAAAATTTAAAACGCGTGTAAAACATAAACCAAACGATGAAATTGGTTATTTCTTCATGTATAATGATCAACTCGATACTCCCTAGCCCCCAACAGCCTTTTTTTTCATAACACTTTAACCAGAGTGACGGGAGAGCGGCATTTCAGAAAACGTGCTTATCTCGGCGAGAAAAAGCGATTTCGGCAATAAAATTTAAAACGCGTGTAAAACATAAACCAAACGATGAAATTGGTTATTTCTTCATGTATAATGTTCAACTCGATACTCCCTAGCCCCCAACAGCCTTTTTTTTCATAACACTTTAACCAGAGTGACGGGAGAGCGGCATTTCAGAAAACGTGCTCATCTCGGCGAGAAAAAGCGATTTCGGCAATAAAATTTAAAACGCGTGTAAAACATAAACCAAACGATGAAATTGGTTATTTCTTCATGTATAATGATCAACTCGATACTCCCTAGCCCCCAACAGCCTTTTTTTTCATAACACTTTAACCAGAGTGACGGGAGAGCGGCATTTCAGAAAACGTGCTTATCTCGGCGAGAAAAAGCGATTTCGGCAATAAAATTTAAAACGCGTGTAAAACATAAACCAAACGATGAAATTGGTTATTTCTTCATGTATAATGATCAACTCGATACTCCCTAGCCCCCAACAGCCTTTTTTTTCATAACACTTTAACCAGAGTGACGGGAGAGCGGCATTTCAGAAAACGTGCTTATCTCGGCGAGAAAAAGCGATTTCGGCAATAAAATTTAAAACGCGTGTAAAACATAAACCAAACGATGAAATTGGTTATTTCTTCATGTATAATGATCAACTCGATACTCCGTAGCCCCCAACAGCCTTTTTTTTCATAACACTTTAACCAGAGTGACGGGAGAGCGGCATTTCAGAAAACGTGCTTATCTCGGCGAGAAAAAGCGATTTCGGCAATAAAATTTAAAACGCGTGTAAAACATAAACCAAACGATGAAATTGGTTATTTCTTCATGTATAATGATCAACTCGATACTCCCTAGCCCCCAACAGCCTTTTCTTTCATAACACTTTAACCAGAGTGACGGGAGAGCGGCATTTCAGAAAACGTGCTTATCTCGGCGAGAAAAAGCGATTTCGGCAATAAAATTTAAAACGCGTGTAAAACATAAACCAAACGATGAAATTGGTTATTTCTTCATGTATAATGATCAACTCGATACTCCCTAGCCCCCAACAGCCTTTTTTTTCATAACACTTTAACCAGAGTGACGGGAGAGCGGCATTTCAGAAAACGTGCTTATCTCGGCGAGAAAAAGCGATTTCGGCAATAAAATTTAAAACGCGTGTAAAACATAAACCAAACGATGAAATTGGTTATTTCTTCATGTATAATGATCAACTCGATACTCCCTAGCCCCAAACAGCCTTTTCTTTCATAACACTTTAACCAGAGTGACGGGAGAGCGGCATTTCAGAAAACGTGCTTATCTCGGCGAGAAAAAGCGATTTCGGCAATAAAATTTAAAACGCGTGTAAAACATAAACCAAACGATGAAATTGGTTATTTCTTCATGTATAATGATCAACTCGATACTCCCTAGCCCCCAACAGCCTTTTTTTTCATAAAACTTTAACCAGAGTGACGGGAGAGCGGCATTTCAGAAAACGTGCTTATCTCGGCGAGAAAAAGCGATTTCGGCAATAAAATTTAAAACGCGTGTAAAACATAAACCAAACGATGAAATTGGTTATTTCTTCATGTATAATGATCAACTCGATACTCCCTAGCCCCCAACAGCCTTTTTTTTCATAACACTTTAACCAGAGTGACGGGAGAGCGGCATTTCAGAAAACGTGCTTATCTCGGCGAGAAAAAGCGATTTCGGCAATAAAATTTAAAACGCGTGTAAAACATAAACCAAACGATGAAATTGGTTATTTCTTCATGTATAATGATCAACTCGATACTCCCTAGCCCCCAACAGCCTTTTTTTTCATAACACTTTAACCAGAGTGACGGGAGAGCGGCATTTCAGAAAACGTGCTTATCTCGGCGAGAAAAAGCGATTTCGGCAATAAAATTTAAAACGCGTGTAAAACATAAACCAAACGATGAAATTGGTTATTTCTTCATGTATAATGATCAACTCGATACTCCCTAGCCCCCAACAGCCTTTTTTTTCATAACACTTTAACCAGAGTGACGGGAGAGCGGCATTTCAGAAAACGTGCTTATCTCGGCGAGAAAAAGCGATTTCGGCAATAAAATTTAAAACGCGTGTAAAACATAAACCAAACGATGAAATTGGTTATTTCTTCATGTATAATGATCAACTCGAGTCGAGCTCCAGGGAGAGAGGCTGATTTTTCGCTTTTTGAGGCCGACCGACGAACCGGCGCGGGGCGGACTCAAAAGCCCGCAGAGCCGTAGGCACTTAGAAAAGTTTCGCCTTTGGCTGTGAGCTCCAGGGGGAGAGGCTGGTTTTGCGTTATTTTAGGCCGGCTGGAGAACCGGCGCGGGTCGGACGCACAATCCCCGCAGAGCCGTGGGCACTTAGAAAATTTTTGCCAAGTTGGCTCTGAGCGCCTGGTACCTTATATCGAAGAATAGAGGCCGACTTTCGGGCAAGATCACGCCGCGTTAGGCTTCCAGGACCCCGGCTAAGCAATTTTACCGGGCCGCCCGGTTCTTTTTTTGAACCAGCCCGGTTCTTTTTACACTTCCAGCTGGAGCTCAGCAGCGGCTTTTTGCGCAAGATCACGCCGGGTTAGGCTTCCAGGACCTCGGCTAAGCAATTCTACCGGGCCGCCCGGTTCTTTTTTTGAACCAGCCCGGTTCTTTTTACACTTCCAGCTGGAGCTCACGAGCGGCTTTTTGGACAAGATCACGCCGTGTTAGGCTTCCAGAGCCCCGGCTAAGCAATTTTACCGGCCCGCCCGGTTCTTTTTTTTAACCAGCCCAGTTCTTTTTACACTTCCAGCTGGAGCTCAGCAGCGGGTTTTTGGACAAGATCACGCCGTGTTAGGCTTCCAGAGCCCCGGCTAAGCAATTTTACAGGGTCGCCCGGTTCTTTTTTTTAACCAGCCCGGTTTTTTTTACACTTCCAGCTGAAGCTCAGCAGCGGCTTTTTGCACAGTATCACGCCGGGTTAGGCTTCCAGAGCCCCGGCTAAGCAATTTTACCGGGCCGCCCGGTTCTTTTTTTTAACCAGCCCGGTTCTTTTTACACTTCCAGCTGGAGCTCAGCAGCGGCTTTTTGGACAAAATCACGCCGTGTTAGGCTTCCAGAGCCCCGGCTAAGCAATTTTACCGGGTTGCCCGGTTCTTTTTTTTAACCAGCCCGGTTCTTTTTACACTTCCAGCTGGAGCTCAGCAGCGGCTTTTTGGACAAGATCACGCCGTGTTAGGCTTCCAGAGCCCCGGCTAAGCAATTTTACCGGGTCGCCCGGTTCTTTTTTTAACCAGCCCGGTTCTTTTTACACTTCCAGCTGGAGCTCAGCATCGTGTAAAACATAAACCAAACGATGAAATTGGTTATTTCTTCATGTATAATGATCAACTCGATACTCCCTAGCCCCCAACAGCCTTTTTTTTCATAACACTTTAACCAGAGTGACGGGAGAGCGGCATTTCAGAAAACGTGCTTATCTCGGCGAAAAAAAGCGATTTCGGCAATAAAATTTAAAACGCGTGTAAAACATAAATCAAACGATGAAATTGGTTATTTCTTCATGTATAATGATCAACTCGATACTCCCTAGCCCCCAACAGCCTTTTTTTTCATAACACTTTAACCAGAGTGACGGGAGAGCGGCATTTCAGAAAACGTGCTTATCTCGGCGAGAAAAAGCGATTTCGGCAATAAAATTTAAAACGCGTGTAAAACATAAACCAAACGATGAAATTGGTTATTTCTTCATGTATAATGATCAACTCGATACTCCCTAGCCCCCAACAGCCTTTTTTTTCATAACACTTTAACCAGAGTGACGGGAGAGCGGCATTTCAGAAAACGTGCTTATCTCGGCGAGAAAAAGCGATTTCGGCAATAAAATTTAAAACGCGTGTAAAACATAAACCAAACGATGAAATTGGTTATTTCTTCATGTATAATGATCAACTCGATACTCCCTAGCCCCCAACAGCCTTTTTTTTCATAACACTTTAACCAGAGTGACGGGAGAGCGGCATTTCAGAAAACGTGCTTATCTCGGCGAGAAAAAGCGATTACGGCAATAAAATTTAAAACGCGTGTAAAACATAAACCAAACGATGAAATTGGTTATTTCTTCATGTATAATGATCAACTCGATACTCCCTAGCCCCCAACAGCCTTTTTTTTCATAACACTTTAACCAGAGTGACGGGAGAGCGGCATTTCAGAAAACGTGCTTATCTCGGCGAGAAAAAGCGATTTCGGCAATAAAATTTAAAACGCGTGTAAAACATAAACCAAACGATGAAATTGGTTATTTCTTCATGTATAATGATCAACTCGATACTCCCTAGCCCCCAATAGCCTTTTTTTTCATAACACTTTAACCAGAGTGACGGGAGAGCGGCATTTCAGAAAACGTGCTTATCTCGGCGAGAAAAAGCGATTTTGGCAATAACATTTAAAACGCGTGTAAAACATAAACCAAACGATGAAATTGGTTATTTCTTCACGTATAATGATCAACTCGATACTCCCTAGCCCCCAACAGCCTTTTTTTTCATAACACTTTAACCAGAGTGACGGGAGAGCGGCATTTCAGAAAACGTGCTTATCTCGGCGAGAAAAAGCGATTTCGGCAATAAAATTTAAAACGCGTGTAAAACATAAACCAAACGATGAAATTGGTTATTTCTTCATGTATAATGATCAACTCGATACTCCCTAGCCCCCAACAGCCTTTTTTTTCATAACACTTTAACCAGAGTGACGGGAGAGCGGCATTTCAGAAAACGTGCTTATCTCGGCGAGAAAAAGCGATTTCGGCAATAAAATTTAAAACGCGTGTAAAACATAAACCAAACGATGAAATTGGTTATTGCTTCATGTATAATGATCAACTCGATACTCCCTAGCCCCCAACAGCCTTTTTTTTCATAACACGAGTGACGGGAGAGCGGCATTTCAGAAAACGTGCTTATCTCGGCGAGAAAAAGCGATTTCGGCAATAAAATTTAAAACGCGTGTAAAACATAAACCAAACGATGAAATTGGTTATTTCTTCATGTATAATGTTCAACTCGATACTCCCTAGCCCCCAACAGCCTTTTTTTTCATAACACTTTAACCAGAGTGACGGGAGAGCGGCATTTCAGAAAACGTGCTTATCTCGGCGAGAAAAAGCGATTTCGGCAATAAAATTTAAAACGCGTGTAAAACATAAACCAAACGATGAAATTGGTTATTTCTTCATGTATAATGATCAACTCGATACTCCCTAGCCCCCAACAGCCTTTTTTTTTCATAACACTTTAACCAGAGTGACGGGAGAGCGGCATTTCAGAAAACGTGCTTATCTCGGCGAGAAAAAGCGATTTCGGCAATAAAATTTAAAACGCGTGTAAAACATAAACCAAACGATGAAATTGGTTATTTCTTCATGTATAATGATCAACTCGATACTCCCTAGCCCCCAACAGCCTTTTTTTTCATAACACTTTAACCAGAGTGACGGGAGAGCGGCATTTCAGAAAACGTGCTTATCTCGGCGAGAAAAAGCGATTTCGGCAATAAAATTTAAAACGCGTGTAAAACATAAACCAAACGATGAAATTGGTTATTTCTTCATGTATAATGATCAACTCGAGTCGAGCTCCAGGGAGAGAGGCTGATTTTTCGCTTTTTGAGGCCGACCGACGAACCGGCGCGGGGCGGACTCAAAAGCCCGCAGAGCCGTAGGCACTTAGAAAAGTTTCGCCTTTGGCTGTGAGCTCCAGGGGGAGAGGCTGGTTTTGCGTTATTTTAGGCCGGCTGGAGAACCGGCGCGGGTCGGACGCACAATCCCCGCAGAGCCGTGGGCACTTAGAAATTTTTTGCCAAGTTGGCTCTGAGCGCCTGGTACCTTATATCGAAGAATAGAGGCCGACTTTCGGGCAAGATCACGCCGCGTTAGGCTTCCAGGACCCCGGCTAAGCAATTTTACCGGGCCGCCCGGTTCTTTTTTTGAACCAGCCCGGTTCTTTTTACACTTCCAGCTGGAGCTCAGCAGCGGCTTTTTGCGCAAGATCACGCCGGGTTAGGCTTCCAGGACCTCGGCTAAGCAATTCTACCGGGCCGCCCGGTTCTTTTTTTGAACCAGCCCGGTTCTTTTTACACTTCCAGCTGGAGCTCACGAGCGGCTTTTTGGACAAGATCACGCCGTGTTAGGCTTCCAGAGCCCCGGCTAAGCAATTTTACCGGCCCGCCCGGTTCTTTTTTTTAACCAGCCCGGTTCTTTTTACACTTCCAGCTGGAGCTCAGCAGCGGGTTTTTGGACAAGATCACGCCGTGTTAGGCTTCCAGAGCCCCGGCTAAGCAATTTTACAGGGTCGCCCGGTTCTTTTTTTTAACCAGCCCGGTTTTTTTTACACTTCCAGCTGGAGCTCAGCAGCGGCTTTTTGCACAGTATCACGCCGGGTTAGGCTTCCAGAGCCCCGGCTAAGCAATTTTACCGGGCCGCCCGGTTCTTTTTTTTAACCAGCCCGGTTCTTTTTACACTTCCAGCTGGAGCTCAGCAGCGGCTTTTTGGACAAAATCACGCCGTGTTAGGCTTCCAGAGCCCCGGCTAAGCAATTTTACCGGGTTGCCCGGTTCTTTTTTTTAACCAGCCCGGTTCTTTTTACACTTCCAGCTGGAGCTCAGCAGCGGCTTTTTGGACAAGATCACGCCGTGTTAGGCTTCCAGAGCCCCGGCTAAGCAATTTTACCGGGTCGCCCGGTTCTTTTTTTAACCAGCCCGGTTCTTTTTACACTTCCAGCTGGAGCTCAGCATCGTGTAAAACATAAACCAAACGATGAAATTGGTTATTTCTTCATGTATAATGATCAACTCGATACTCCCTAGCCCCCAACAGCCTTTTTTTTCATAACACTTTAACCAGAGTGACGGGAGAGCGGCATTTCAGAAAACGTGCTTATCTCGGCGAAAAAAAGCGATTTCGGCAATAAAATTTAAAACGCGTGTAAAACATAAATCAAACGATGAAATTGGTTATTTCTTCATGTATAATGATCAACTCGATACTCCCTAGCCCCCAACAGCCTTTTTTTTCATAACACTTTAACCAGAGTGACGGGAGAGCGGCATTTCAGAAAACGTGCTTATCTCGGCGAGAAAAAGCGATTTCGGCAATAAAATTTAAAACGCGTGTAAAACATAAACCAAACGATGAAATTGGTTATTTCTTCATGTATAATGATCAACTCGATACTCCCTAGCCCCCAACAGCCTTTTTTTTCATAACACTTTAACCAGAGTGACGGGAGAGCGGCATTTCAGAAAACGTGCTTATCTCGGCGAGAAAAAGCGATTTCGGCAATAAAATTTAAAACGCGTGTAAAACATAAACCAAACGATGAAATTGGTTATTTCTTCATGTATAATGATCAACTCGATACTCCCTAGCCCCCAACAGCCTTTTTTTTCATAACACTTTAACCAGAGTGACGGGAGAGCGGCATTTCAGAAAACGTGCTTATCTCGGCGAGAAAAAGCGATTTCGGCAATAAAATTTAAAACGCGTGTAAAACATAAACCAAACGATGAAATTGGTTATTTCTTCATGTATAATGATCAACTCGATACTCCCTAGCCCCCAACAGCCTTTTTTTCATAACACTTTAACCAGAGTGACGGGAGAGCGGCATTTCAGAAAACGTGCTTATCTCGGCGAGAAAAAGCGATTTCGGCAATAAAATTTAAAACGCGTGTAAAACATAAACCAAACGATGAAATTGGTTATTTCTTCATGTATAATGATCAACTCGATACTCCCTAGCCCCCAACAGCCTTTTTTTTCATAACACTTTAACCAGAGTGACGGGAGAGCGGCATTTCAGAAAACGTGCTTATCTCGGCGAGAAAAAGCGATTTCGGCAATAAAATTTAAAACGCGTGTAAAACATAAACCAAACGATGAAATTGGTTATTTCTTCATGTATAATGATCAACTCGATACTCCCTAGCCCCCAATAGCCTTTTTTTTCATAACACTTTAACCAGAGTGACGGGAGAGCGGCATTTCAGAAAACGTGCTTATCTCGGCGAGAAAAAGCGATTTTGGCAATAACATTTAAAACGCGTGTAAAACATAAACCAAACGATGAAATTGGTTATTTCTTCACGTATAATGATCAACTCGATACTCCCTAGCCCCCAACAGCCTTTTTTTTCATAACACTTTAACCAGAGTGACGGGAGAGCGGCATTTCAGAAAACGTGCTTATCTCGGCGAGAAAAAGCGATTTCGGCAATAAAATTTAAAACGCGTGTAAAACATAAACCAAACGATGAAATTGGTTATTTCTTCATGTATAATGATCAACTCGATACTCCCTAGCCCCCAACAGCCTTTTTTTTCATAACACTTTAACCAGAGTGACGGGAGAGCGGCATTTCAGAAAACGTGCTTATCTCGGCGAGAAAAAGCGATTTCGGCAATAAAATTTAAAACGCGTGTAAAACATAAACCAAACGATGAAATTGGTTATTTCTTCATGTATAATGATCAACTCGATACTCCCTAGCCCCCAACAGCCTTTTTTTTCATAACACTTTAACCAGAGTGACGGGAGAGCGGCATTTCAGAAAACGTGCTTATCTCGGCGAGAAAAAGCGATTTCGGCAATAAAATTTAAAACGCGTGTAAAACATAAACCAAACGATGAAATTGGTTATTTCTTCATGTATAATGATCAACTCGATACTCCCTAGCCCCCAACAGCCTTTTTTTTTCATAACACTTTAACCAGAGTGACGGGAGAGCGGCATTTCAGAAAACGTGCTTATCTCGGCGAGAAAAAGCGATTTCGGCAATAAAATTTAAAACGCGTGTAAAACATAAACCAAACGATGAAATTGGTTATTTCTTTATGTATAATGATCAACTCGATACTCCCTAGCACCCAACAGCCTTTTTTTTTCATAACACTTTAACCAGAGTGACGGGAGAGCGGCATTTCAGAAAACGTGCTTATCTCGGCGAGAAAAAGCGATTTCGGCAATAAAATTTAAAACGCGTGTAAAACATAAACCAAACGATGAAATTGGTTAATTCTTCATGTATAATGATCAACTCGATACTCCCTAGCCCCCAACAGCCTTTTTTTTCATAACACTTTAACCAGAGTGACGGGAGAGCGGCATTTCAGAAAACGTGCTTATCTCGGCGAGAAAAAGCGATTTCGGCAATAAAATTTAAAACGCGTGTAAAACATAAACCAAACGATGAAATTGGTTATTTCTTCATGTATAATGATCAACTCGATACTCCCTAGCCCCCAACAGCCTTTTTTTTCATAACACTTTAACCAGAGTGACGGGAGAGCGGCATTTCAGAAAACGTGCTTATCTCGGCGAGAAAAAGCGATTTCGGCAATAAAATTTAAAACGCGTGTAAAACATAAACCAAACGATGAAATTGGTTATTTCTTCATGTATAATGATCAACTCGAGTCGAGCTCCAGGGAGAGAGGCTGATTTTTCGCTTTTTGAGGCCGACCGACGAACCGGCGCGGGGCGGACTCAAAAGCCCGCAGAGCCGTAGGCACTTAGAAAAGTTTCGCCTTTGGCTGTGAGCTCCAGGGGGAGAGGCTGGTTTTACGTTATTTTAGGCCGGCTGGAGAACCGGCGCGGGTCGGACGCACAATCCCCGCAGAGCCGTGGGCACTTAGAAAATTTTTGCCAAGTTGGCTCTGAGCGCCTGGTACCTAATATGGAAGTATAGAGGCCGACTTTCGGGCAAGATCACGCCGCGTTAGGCTTCCAGGACCCCGGCTAAGCAATTTTACCGGGCCGCCCGGTTCTTTTTTTGAACCAGCCCGGTTCTTTTTACACTTCCAGCTGGAGCTCAGCAGCGGCTTTTTGCGCAAGATCACGCCGGGTTAGGCTTCCAGGACCTCGGCTAAGCAATTCTACCGGGCCGCCCGGTTCTTTTTTTGAACCAGCCCGGTTCTTTTTACACTTCCAGCTGGAGCTCACGAGCGGCTTTTTGGACAAGATCACGCCGTGTTAGGCTTCCAGAGCCCCGGCTAAGCAATTTTACCGGCCCGCCCGGTTCTTTTTTTTAACCAGCCCGGTTCTTTTTACACTTCCAGCTGGAGCTCAGCAGCGGGTTTTTGGACAATATCACGCCGTGTTAGGCTTCCAGAGCCCCGGCTAAGCAATTTTACAGGGTCGCCCGGTTCTTTTTTTTAACCAGCCCGGTTTTTTTTACACTTCCAGCTGGAGCTCAGCAGCAGCTTTATGCACAGTATCACGCCGGGTTAGGCTTCCAGAGCCCCGGCTAAGCAATTTTACCGGGTCGCCCGGTTCTTTTTTTAACCAGCCCGGTTCTTTTTACACTTCCAGCTGGAGCTCAGCATCGTGTAAAACATAAACCAAACGATGAAATTGGTTATTTCTTCATGTATAATGATCAACTCGATACTCCCTAGCCCCCAACAGCCTTTTTTTTCATAACACTTTAACCAGAGTGACGGGAGAGCGGCATTTCAGAAAACGTGCTTATCTCGGCGAGAAAAAGCGATTTCGGCAATAAAATTTAAAACGCGTGTAAAACATAAACCAAACGATGAAATTGGTTATTTCTTCATGTATAATGATCAACTCGATACTCCCTAGCCCCCAACAGCCTTTTTTTTCATAACACTTTAACCAGAGTGACGGGAGAGCGGCATTTCAGAAAACGTGCTTATCTCGGCGAGAAAAAGCGATTTCGGCAATAAAATTTAAAACGCGTGTAAAACATAAACCAAACGATGAAATTGGTTATTTCTTCATGTATAATGATCAACTCGATACTCCCTAGCCCCCAACAGCCTTTTTTTTCATAACACTTTAACCAGAGTGACGGGAGAGCGGCATTTCAGAAAACGTGCTTATCTCGGCGAGAAAAAGCGATTTCGGCAATAAAATTTAAAACGCGTGTAAAACATAAACCAAACGATGAAATTTGTTATTTCTTCATGTATAATGATCAACTCGATACTCCCTAGCCCCCAACAGCCTTTTTTTTCATAACACTTTAACCAGAGTGACGGGAGAGCGGCATTTCAGAAAACGTGCTTATCTCGGCGAGAAAAAGCGATTTCGGCAATAAAATTTAAAACGCGTGTAAAACATAAACCAAACGATGAAATTGGTTATTTCTTCATGTATAATGATCAACTCGATACTCCCTAGCCCCCAACAGCCTTTTTTTTCATAACACTTTAACCAGAGTGACGGGAGAGCGGCATTTCAGAAAACGTGCTTATCTCGGCGAGAAAAAGCGATTTCGGCAATAAAATTTAAAACGCGTGTAAAACATAAACCAAACGATGAAATTGGTTATTTCTTCATGTATAATGATCAACTCGATACTCCCTAGCCCCCAACAGCCTTTTTTTTCATAACACTTTAACCAGAGTGACGGGAGAGCGGCATTTCAGAAAACGTGCTTATCTCGGCGAGAAAAAGCGATTTCGGCAATAAAATTTAAAACGCGTGTAAAACATAAATCAAACGATGAAATTGGTTATTTCTTCATGTATAATGATCAACTCGATACTCCCTAGCCCCCAACAGCCTTTTTTTTCATAACACTTTAACCAGAGTGACGGGAGAGCGGCATTTCAGAAAACGTGCTTATCTCGGCGAGAAAAAGAGATTTCGGCAATAAAATTTAAAACGCGTGTAAAACATAAACCAAACGATGAAATTGGTTATTTCTTCATGTATAATGATCAACTCGATACTCCCTAGCCCCCAACAGCCTTTTTTTTCATAACACTTTAACCAGAGTGACGGGAGAGCGGCATTTCAGAAAACGTGCTTATCTCGGCGAGAAAAAGCGATTTCGGCAATAAAATTTAAAACGCGTGTAAAACATAAACCAAACGATGAAATTGGTTATTTCTTCATGTATAATGATCAACTCGATACTCCCTAGCCCCCAACAGCCTTTTTTTTCATAACACTTTAACCACAGTGACGGGAGAGCGGCATTTCAGAAAACGTGCTTATCTCGGCGAGAAAAAGCGATTTCAGCAATAAAATTTAAAACGCGTGTAAAACATAAACCAAACGATGAAATTGGTTATTTCTTCATGTATAATGATCAACTCGATACTCCCTAGCCCCCAACAGCCTTTTTTTTTCACAACACTTTAACCAGAGTGACGGGAGAGCGGCATTTCAGAAAACGTGCTTATCTCGGCGAGAAAAAGCGATTTCGGCAATAAAATTTAAAACGCGTGTAAAACATAAACCAAACGATGAAATTGGTTATTTCTTCATGTATAATGATCAACTCGATACTCCCTAGCCCCCAACAGCCTTTTTTTTCATAACACTTTAACCAGAGTGACGGGAGAGCGGCATTTCAGAAAACGTGCTTATCTCGGCGAGAAAAAGCGATTTCGGCAATAAAATTTAAAACGCGTGTAAAACATAAACCAAACGATGAAATTGGTTATTTCTTCATGTATAATGATCAACTCGATACTCCCTAGCCCCCAACAGCCTTTTTTTTCATAACACTTTAACCAGAGTGACGGGAGAGCGGCATTTCAGAAAACGTGCTTATCTCGGCGAGAAAAAGCGATTTCGGCAATAAAATTTAAAACGCGTGTAAAACATAAACCAAACGATGAAATTGGTTATTTCTTCATGTATAATGATCAACTCGATACTCCCTAGCCCCCAACAGCCTTTTTTTTCATAACACTTTAACCAGAGTGACGGGAGAGCGGCATTTCAGAAAACGTGCTTATCTCGGCGAGAAAAAGCGATTTCGGCAATAAAATTTAAAACGCGTGTAAAACATAAACCAAACGATGAAATTGGTTATTTCTTCATGTATAATGATCAACTCGATACTCCCTAGCCCCCAACAGCCTTTTTTTTCATAACACTTTAACCAGAGTGACGGGAGAGCGGCATTTCAGAAAACGTGCTTATCTCGGCGAGAAAAAGCGATTTCGGCAATAAAATTTAAAACGCGTGTAAAACATAAACCAAACGATGAAATTGGTTATTTCTTCATGTATAATGATCAACTCGAGTCGAGCTCCAGGGAGAGAGGCTGATTTTTCGCTTTTTGAGGCCGACCGACGAACCGGCGCGGGGCGGACTCAAAAGCCCGCAGAGCCGTAGGCACTTAGAAAAGTTTCGCCTTTGGCTGTGAGCTCCAGGGGGAGAGGCTGGTTTTGCGTTATTTTAGGCCGGCTGGAGAACCGGCGCGGGTCGGACGCACAATCCCCGCAGAGCCGTGGGCACTTAGAAAATTTTTGCCAAGTTGGCTCTGAGCGCCTGGTACCTAATATGGAAGTATAGAGGCCGACTTTCGGGCAAGATCACGCCGCGTTAGGCTTCCAGGACCCCGGCTAAGCAATTTTACCGGGCCGCCCGGTTCTTTTTTTGAACCAGCCCGGTTCTTTTTACACTTCCAGCTGGAGCTCAGCAGCGGCTTTTTGCGCAAGATCACGCCGGGTTAGGCTTCCAGGACCTCGGCTAAGCAATTCTACCGGGCCGCCCGGTTCTTTTTTTGAACCAGCCCGGTTCTTTTTACACTTCCAGCTGGAGCTCACGAGCGGCTTTTTGGACAAGATCACGCCGTGTTAGGCTTCCAGAGCCCCGGCTAAGCAATTTTACCGGCCCGCCCGGTTCTTTTTTTTAACCAGCCCGGTTCTTTTTACACTTCCAGCTGGAGCTCAGCATCGTGTAAAACATAAACCAAACGATGAAATTGGTTATTTCTTCATGTATAATGATCAACTCGATACTCCCTAGCCCCCAACAGCCTTTTTTTTCATAACACTTTAACCAGAGTGACGGGAGAGCGGCATTTCAGAAAACGTGCTTATCTCGGCGAGAAAAAGCGATTTCGGCAATAAAATTTAAAACGCGTGTAAAACATAAACCAAACGATGAAATTGGTTATTTCTTCATGTATAATGATCAACTCGATACTCCCTAGCCCCCAACAGCCTTTTTTTTCATAACACTTTAACCAGAGTGACGGGAGAGCGGCATTTCAGAAAACGTGCTTATCTCGGCGAGAAAAAGCGATTTCGGCAATAAAATTTAAAACGCGTGTAAAACATAAATCAAACGATGACATTGGTTATTTCTTCATGTATAATGATCAACTCGATACTCCCTAGCCCCCAACAGCCTTTTTTTTCATAACACTTTAACCAGAGTGACGGGAGAGCGGCATTTCAGAAAACGTGCTTATCTCGGCGAGAAAAAGAGATTTCGGCAATAAAATTTAAAACGCGTGTAAAACATAAACCAAACGATGAAATTGGTTATTTCTTCATGTATAATGATCAACTCGATACTCCCTAGCCCCCAACAGCCTTTTTTTTCATAACACTTTAACCAGAGTGACGGGAGAGCGGCATTTCAGAAAACGTGCTTATCTCGGCGAGAAAAAGCGATTTCGGCAATAAAATTTAAAACGCGTGTAAAACATAAACCAAACGATGAAATTGGTTATTTCTTCATGTATAATGATCAACTCGATACTCCCTAGCCCCCAACAGCCTTTTTTTTTCATAACACTTTAACCACAGTGACGGGAGAGCGGCATTTCAGAAAACGTGCTTATCTCGGCGAGAAAAAGCGATTTCAGCAATAAAATTTAAAACGCGTGTAAAACATAAACCAAACGATGAAATTGGTTATTTCTTCATGTATAATGATCAACTCGATACTCCCTAGCCCCCAACAGCCTTTTTTTTCATAACACTTTAACCAGAGTGACGGGAGAGCGGCATTTCAGAAAACGTGCTTATCTCGGCGAGAAAAAGCGATTTCGGCAATAAAATTTAAAACGCGTGTAAAACATAAACCAAACGATGAAATTGGTTATTTCTTCATGTATAATGATCAACTCGATACTCCCTAGCCCCCAACAGCCTTTTTTTTCATAACACTTTAACCAGAGTGACGGGAGAGCGGCATTTCAGAAAACGTGCTTATCTCGGCGAGAAAAAGCGATTTCGGCAATAAAATTTAAAACGCGTGTAAAACATAAACCAAACGATGAAATTGGTTATTTCTTCATGTATAATGATCAACTCGATACTCCCTAGCCCCCAACAGCCTTTTTTTTCATAACACTTTAACCAGAGTGACGGGAGAGCGGCATTTCAGAAAACGTGCTTATCTCGGCGAGAAAAAGCGATTTCGGCAATAAAATTTAAAACGCGTGTAAAACATAAACCAAACGATGAAATTGGTTATTTCTTCATGTATAATGATCAACTCGATACTCCCTAGCCCCCAACAGCCTTTTTTTTCATAACACTTTAACCAGAGTGACGGGAGAGCGGCATTTCAGAAAACGTGCTTATCTCGGCGAGAAAAAGCGATTTCGGCAATAAAATTTAAAACGCGTGTAAAACATAAACCAAACGATGAAATTGGTTATTTCTTCATGTATAATGATCAACTCGATACTCCCTAGCCCCCAACAGCCTTTTTTTTCATAACACTTTAACCAGAGTGACGGGAGAGCGGCATTTCAGAAAACGTGCTTATCTCGGCGAGAAAAAGCGATTTCGGCAATAAAATTTAAAACGCGTGTAAAACATAAACCAAACGATGAAATTGGTTATTTCTTCATGTATAATGATCAACTCGATACTCCCTAGCCCCCAACAGCCTTTTTTTTCATAACACTTTAACCAGAGTGACGGGAGAGCGGCATTTCAGAAAACGTGCTTATCTCGGCGAGAAAAAGCGATTTCGGCAATAAAATTTAAAACGCGTGTAAAACATAAACCAAACGATGAAATTGGTTATTTCTTCATGTATAATGATCAACTCGATACTCCCTAGCCCCCAACAGCCTTTTTTTTCATAACACTTTAACCAGAGTGACGGGAGAGCGGCATTTCAGAAAACGTGCTTATCTCGGCGAGAAAAAGCGATTTCGGCAATAAAATTTAAAACGCGTGTAAAACATAAACCAAACGATGAAATTGGTTATTTCTTCATGTATAATGATCAACTCGATACTCCCTAGCCCCCAACAGCCTTTTTTTTCATAACACTTTAACCAGAGTGACGGGAGAGCGGCATTTCAGAAAACGTGCTTATCTCGGCGAGAAAAAGCGATTTCGGCAATAAAATTTAAAACGCGTGTAAAACATAAACCAAACGATGAAATTGGTTATTTCTTCATGTATAATGATCAACTCGATACTCCCTAGCCCCCAACAGCCTTTTTTTTCATAACACTTTAACCAGAGTGACGGGAGAGCGGCATTTCAGAAAACGTGCTTATCTCGGCGAGAAAAAGCGATTTCGGCAATAAAATTTAAAACGCGTGTAAAACATAAACCAAACGATGAAATTGGTTATTTCTTCATGTATAATGATCAACTCGATACTCCCTAGCCCCCAACAGCCTTTTTTTTCATAACACTTTAACCAGAGTGACGGGAGAGCGGCATTTCAGAAAACGTGCTTATCTCGGCGAGAAAAAGCGATTTCGGCAATACAATTTAAAACGCGTGTAAAACATAAACCAAACGATGAAATTGGTTATTTCTTCATGTATAATGATCAACTCGATACTCCCTAGCCCCCAACAGCCTTTTTTTTCCATAACACTTTAACCAGAGTGACGGGAGAGCGGCATTTCAGAAAACGTGCTTATCTCGGCGAGAAAAAGCGATTTCGGCAATAAAATTTAAAACGCGTGTAAAACATAAACCAAACGATGAAATTGGTTATTTCTTCATGCATAATGATCAACTCGATACTCCCTAGCCCCCAGCAGCCTTTTTTTTCATAACACTTTAACCAGAGTGACGGGAGAGCGGCATTTCAGAAAACGTGCTTATCTCGGCGAGAAAAAGCGATTTCGGCAATAAAATTTAAAACGCGTGTAAAACATAAACCAAACGATGAAATTGGTTATTTCTTCATGTATAATGATCAACTCGAGTCGAGCTCCAGGGAGAGAGGCTGATTTTTCGCTTTTTGAGGCCGACCGACGAACCGGCGCGGGGCGGACTCAAAAGCCCGCAGAGCCGTAGGCACTTAGAAAAGTTTCGCCTTTGGCTGTGAGCTCCAGGGGGAGAGGCTGGTTTTACGTTATTTTAGGCCGGCTGGAGAACCGGCGCGGGTCGGACGCACAATCCCCGCAGAGCCGTGGGCACTTAGAAAATTTTTGCCAAGTTGGCTCTGAGCGCCTGGTACCTAATATGGAAGTATAGAGGCCGACTTTCGGGCAAGATCACGCCGCGTTAGGCTTCCAGGGCCCCGGCTAAGCAATTTTACCGGGCCGCCCGGTTCTTTTTTTGAACCAGCCCGGTTCTTTTTACACTTCCAGCTGGAGCTCAGCAGCGGCTTTTTGCGCAAGATCACGCCGGGTTAGGCTTCCAGGACCTCGGCTAAGCAATTCTACCGGGCCGCCCGGTTCTTTTTTTGAACCAGCCCGGTTCTTTTTACACTTCCAGCTGGAGCTCACGAGCGGCTTTTTGGACAAGATCACGCCGTGTTAGGCTTCCAGAGCCCCGGCTAAGCAATTTTACCGGCCCGCCCGGTTCTTTTTTTTAACCAGCCCGGTTCTTTTTACACTTCCAGCTGGAGCTCAGCAGCGGGTTTTTGGACAAGATCACGCCGTGTTAGGCTTCCAGAGCCCCGGCTAAGCAATTTTACAGGGTCGCCCGGTTCTTTTTTTTAACCAGCCCGGTTTTTTTTACACTTCCAGCTGGAGCTCAGCAGCAGCTTTATGCACAGTATCACGCCGGGTTAGGCTTCCAGAGCCCCGGCTAAGCAATTTTACCGGGCCGCCCGGTTCTTTTTTTTAACCAGCCCGGTTCTTTTTACACTTCCAGCTGGAGCTCAGCAGCGGCTTTTTGGAAAAGATCACGCCGTGTTAGGCTTCCAGAGCCCCGGCTAAGCAATTTTACCGGGTCGCCCGGTTCTTTTTTTTAACCAGCCCGGTTCTTTTTACACTTCCAGCTGGATTTCAGCAGCGGCTTTTTGGACAAGATCACGCCGTGTTAGGCTTCCAGAGCCCCGGCTAAGCAATTTTACCGGGTCGCCCGGTTCTTTTTTTAACCAGCCCGGTTCTTTTTACACTTCCAGCTGGAGCTCAGCATCGTGTAAAACATAAACCAAACGATGAAATTGGTTATTTCTTCATGTATAATGATCAACTCGATACTCCCTAGCCCCCAACAGCCTTTTTTTTCATAACACTTTAACCAGAGTGACGGGAGAGCGGCAATTCAGAAAACGTGCTTATCTCGGCGAGAAAAAGCGATTTCGGCAATAAAATTTAAAACGCGTGTAAAACATAAACCAAACGATGAAATTGGTTATTTCTTCATGTATAATGATCAACTCGATACTCCCTAGCCCCCAACAGCCTTTTTTTTCATAACACTTTAACCAGAGTGACGGGAGAGCGGCATTTCAGAAAACGTGCTTATCTCGGCGAGAAAAAGCGATTTCGGCAATAAAATTTAAAACGCGTGTAAAACATAAACCAAACGATGAAATTGGTTATTTCTTCATGTATAATGATCAACTCGATACTCCCTAGCCCCCAACAGCCTTTTTTTTCATAACACTTTAACCAGAGTGACGGGAGAGCGGCATTTCAGAAAACGTGCTTATCTCGGCGAGAAAAAGCGATTTCGGCAATAAAATTTAAAACGCGTGTAAAACATAAATCAAACGATGAAATTGGTTATTTCTTCATGTATAATGATCAACTCGATACTCCCTAGCCCCCAACAGCCTTTTTTTTCATAACACTTTAACCAGAGTGACGGGAGAGCGGCATTTCAGAAAACGTGCTTATCTCGGCGAGAAAAAGCGATTTCGGCAATAAAATTTAAAACGCGTGTAAAACATAAACCAAACGATGAAATTGGTTATTTCTTCATGTATAATGATCAACTCGATACTCCCTAGCCCCCAACAGCCTTTTTTTTCATAACACTTTAACCAGAGTGACGGGAGAGCGGCATTTCAGAAAACGTGCTTATCTCGGCGAGAAAAAGCGATTTCGGCAATAAAATTTAAAACGCGTGTAAAACATAAACCAAACGATGAAATTGGTTATTTCTTCATGTATAATGATCAACTCGATACTCCCTAGCCCCCAACAGCCTTTTTTTTCATAACACTTTAACCAGAGTGACGGGAGAGCGGCATTTCAGAAAACGTGCTTATCTCGGCGAGAAAAAGCGATTTCGGCAATAAAATTTAAAACGCGTGTAAAACATAAACCAAACGATGAAATTGGTTATTTCTTCATGTATAATGATCAACTCGATACTCCCTAGCCCCCAACAGCCTTTTTTTTCAAAACACTTTAACCAGAGTGACGGGAGAGCGGCATTTCAGAAAACGTGCTTATCTCGGCGAGAAAAAGCGATTTCGGCAATAAAATTTAAAACGCGTGTAAAACATAAACCAAACGATGAAATTGGTTATTTCTTCATGTATAATGATCAACTCGATACTCCCTAGCCCCCAACAGCCTTTTTTTTCATAACACTTTAACCAGAGTGACGGGAGAGCGGCATTTCAGAAAACGTGCTTATCTCGGCGAGAAAAAGCGATTTCGGCAATACAATTTAAAACGCGTGTAAAACATAAACCAAACGATGAAATTGGTTATTTCTTCATGTATAATGATCAACTCGATACTCCCTAGCCCCCAACAGCCTTTTTTTTCCATAACACTTTAACCAGAGTGACGGGAGAGCGGCATTTCAGAAAACGTGCTTATCTCGGCGAGAAAAAGCGATTTCGGCAATAAAATTTAAAACGCGTGTAAAACATAAACCAAACGATGAAATTGGTTATTTCTTCATGCATAATGATCAACTCGATACTCCCTAGCCCCCAGCAGCCTTTTTTTTCATAACACTTTAACCAGAGTGACGGGAGAGCGGCATTTCAGAAAACGTGCTTATCTCGGCGAGAAAAAGCGATTTCGGCAATAAAATTTAAAACGCGTGTAAAACATAAACCAAACGATGAAATTGGTTATTTCTTCATGTATAATGATCAACTCGATACTCCCTAGCCCCCAACAGCCTTTTTTTTCATAACACTTTAACCAGAGTGACGGGAGAGCGGCATTTCAGAAAACGTGCTTATCTCGGCGAGAAAAAGCGATTTCGGCAATAAAATTTAAAACGCGTGTAAAACATAAACCAAACGATGAAATTGGTTATTTCTTCATGTATAATGATCAACTCGATACTCCCTAGCCCCCAACAGCCTTTTTTTTCATAACACTTTAACCAGAGTGACGGGAGAGCGGCATTTCAGAAAACGTGCTTATCTCGGCGAGAAAAAGCGATTTCGGCAATAAAATTTAAAACGCGTGTAAAACATAAACCAAACGATGAAATTGGTTATTTCTTCATGTATAATGATCAACTCGATACTCCCTAGCCCCCAACAGCCTTTTTTTCATAACACTTTAACCAGAGTGACGGGAGAGCGGCATTTCAGAAAACGTGCTTATCTCGGCGAGAAAAAGCGATTTCGGCAATAAAATTTAAAACGCGTGTAAAACATAAACCAAACGATGAAATTGGTTATTTCTTCATGTATAATGATCAACTCGATACTCCCTAGCCCCCAACAGCCTTTTTTTTCATAACACTTTAACCAGAGTGACGGGAGAGCGGCATTTCAGAAAACGTGCTTATCTCGGCGAGAAAAAGCGATTTCGGCAATAAAATTTAAAACGCGTGTAAAACATAAACCAAACGATGAAATTGGTTATTTCTTCATGTATAATGATCAACTCGATACTCCCTAGCCCCCAACAGCCTTTTTTTTCATAACACTTTAACCAGAGTGACGGGAGAGCGGCATTTCAGAAAACGTGCTTATCTCGGCGAGAAAAAGCGATTTCGGCAATAAAATTTAAAACGCGTGTAAAACATAAACCAAACGATGAAATTGGTTATTTCTTCATGTATAATGATCAACTCGAGTCGAGCTCCAGGGAGAGAGGCTGATTTTTCGCTTTTTAAGGCCGACCGACGAACCGGCGCGGGGCGGACTCAAAAGCCCGCAGAGCCGTAGGCACTTAGAAAAGTTTCGCCTTTGGCTGTGAGCTCCAGGGGGAGAGGCTGGTTTTGCGTTATTTTAGGCCGGCTGGAGAACCGGCGCGGGTCGGACGCACAATCCCCGCAGAGCCGTGGGCACTTAGAAAATTTTTGCCAAGTTGGCTCTGAGCGCCTGGTACCTAATATGGAAGTATAGAGGCCGACTTTCGGGCAAGATCACGCCGCGTTAGGCTTCCAGGACCCCGGCTAAGCAATTTTACCGGGCCGCCCGGTTCTTTTTTTGAACCAGCCCGGTTCTTTTTACACTTCCAGCTGGAGCTCAGCAGCGGCTTTTTGCGCAAGATCACGCCGGGTTAGGCTTCCAGGACCTCGGCTAAGCAATTCTACCGGGCCGCCCGGTTCTTTTTTTGAACCAGCCCGGTTCTTTTTACACTTCCAGCTGGAGCTCACGAGCGGCTTTTTGGACAAGATCACGCCGTGTTAGGCTTCCAGAGCCCCGGCTAAGCAATTTTACCGGCCCGCCCGGTTCTTTTTTTTAACCAGCCCGGTTCTTTTTACACTTCCAGCTGGAGCTCAGCATCGTGTAAAACATAAACCAAACGATGAAATTGGTTATTTCTTCATGTATAATGATCAACTCGATACTCCCTAGCCCCCAACAGCCTTTTTTTTCATAACACTTTAACCAGAGTGACGGGAGAGCGGCATTTCAGAAAACGTGCTTATCTCGGCGAGAAAAAGCGATTTCGGCAATAAAATTTAAAACGCGTGTAAAACATAAACCAAACGATGAAATTGGTTATTTCTTCATGTATAATGATCAACTCGATACTCCCTAGCCCCCAACAGCCTTTTTTTTCATAACACTTTAACCAGAGTGACGGGAGAGCGGCATTTCAGAAAACGTGCTTATCTCGGCGAGAAAAAGCGATTTCGGCAATAAAATTTAAAACGCGTGTAAAACATAAATCAAACGATGAAATTGGTTATTTCTTCATGTATAATGATCAACTCGATACTCCCTAGCCCCCAACAGCCTTTTTTTTCATAACACTTTAACCAGAGTGACGGGAGAGCGGCATTTCAGAAAACGTGCTTATCTCGGCGAGAAAAAGAGATTTCGGCAATAAAATTTAAAACGCGTGTAAAACATAAACCAAACGATGAAATTGGTTATTTCTTCATGTATAATGATCAACTCGATACTCCCTAGCCCCCAACAGCCTTTTTTTTCATAACACTTTAACCAGAGTGACGGGAGAGCGGCATTTCAGAAAACGTGCTTATCTCGGCGAGAAAAAGCGATTTCGGCAATAAAATTTAAAACGCGTGTAAAACATAAACCAAACGATGAAATTGGTTATTTCTTCATGTATAATGATCAACTCGATACTCCCTAGCCCCCAACAGCCTTTTTTTTTCATAACACTTTAACCACAGTGACGGGAGAGCGGCATTTCAGAAAACGTGCTTATCTCGGCGAGAAAAAGCGATTTCAGCAATAAAATTTAAAACGCGTGTAAAACATAAACCAAACGATGAAATTGGTTATTTCTTCATGTATAATGATCAACTCGATACTCCCTAGCCCCCAACAGCCTTTTTTTTCATAACACTTTAACCAGAGTGACGGGAGAGCGGCATTTCAGAAAACGTGCTTATCTCGGCGAGAAAAAGCGATTTCGGCAATAAAATTTAAAACGCGTGTAAAACATAAACCAAACGATGAAATTGGTTATTTCTTCATGTATAATGATCAACTCGATACTCCCTAGCCCCCAACAGCCTTTTTTTTCATAACACTTTAACCAGAGTGACGGGAGAGCGGCATTTCAGAAAACGTGCTTATCTCGGCGAGAAAAAGCGATTTCGGCAATAAAATTTAAAACGCGTGTAAAACATAAACCAAACGATGAAATTGGTTATTTCGTCATGTATAATGATCAACTCGATACTCCCTAGCCCCCAACAGCCTTTTTTTTCATAACACTTTAACCAGAGTGACGGGAGAGCGGCATTTCAGAAAACGTGCTTATCTCGGCGAGAAAAAGCGATTTCGGCAATAAAATTTAAAACGCGTGTAAAACATAAACCAAACGATGAAATTGGTTATTTCTTCATGTATAATGATCAACTCGATACTCCCTAGCCCCCAACAGCCTTTTTTTTCATAACACTTTAACCAGAGTGACGGGAGAGCGGCATTTCAGAAAACGTGCTTATCTCGGCGAGAAAAAGCGATTTCGGCAATAAAATTTAAAACGCGTGTAAAACATAAACCAAACGATGAAATTGGTTATTTCTTCATGTATAATGATCAACTCGATACTCCCTAGCCCCCAACAGCCTTTTTTTTCATAACACTTTAACCAGAGTGACGGGAGAGCGGCATTTCAGAAAACGTGCTTATCTCGGCGAGAAAAAGCGATTTCGGCAATAAAATTTAAAACGCGTGTAAAACATAAACCAAACGATGAAATTGGTTATTTCTTCATGTATAATGATCAACTCGATACTCCCTAGCCCCCAACAGCCTTTTTTTTCATAACACTTTAACCAGAGTGACGGGAGAGCGGCATTTCAGAAAACGTGCTTATCTCGGCGAGAAAAAGCGATTTCGGCAATAAAATTTAAAACGCGTGTAAAACATAAACCAAACGATGAAATTGGTTATTTCTTCATGTATAATGATCAACTCGATACTCCCTAGCCCCCAACAGCCTTTTTTTTCATAACACTTTAACCAGAGTGACGGGAGAGCGGCATTTCAGAAAACGTGCTTATCTCGGCGAGAAAAAGCGATTTCGGCAATACAATTTAAAACGCGTGTAAAACATAAACCAAACGATGAAATTGGTTATTTCTTCATGTATAATGATCAACTCGATACTCCCTAGCCCCCAACAGCCTTTTTTTTCCATAACACTTTAACCAGAGTGACGGGAGAGCGGCATTTCAGAAAACGTGCTTATCTCGGCGAGAAAAAGCGATTTCGGCAATAAAATTTAAAACGCGTGTAAAACATAAACCAAACGATGAAATTGGTTATTTCTTCATGCATAATGATCAACTCGATACTCCCTAGCCCCCAGCAGCCTTTTTTTTCATAACACTTTAACCAGAGTGACGGGAGAGCGGCATTTCAGAAAACGTGCTTATCTCGGCGAGAAAAAGCGATTTCGGCAATAAAATTTAAAACGCGTGTAAAACATAAACCAAACGATGAAATTGGTTATTTCTTCTTGTATAATGATCAACTCGAGTCGAGCTCCAGGGAGAGAGGCTGATTTTTCGCTTTTTGAGGCCGACCGACGAACCGGCGCGGGGCGGACTCAAAAGCCCGCAGAGCCGTAGGCACTTAGAAAAGTTTCGCCTTTGGCTGTGAGCTCCAGGGGGAGAGGCTGGTTTTACGTTATTTTAGGCCGGCTGGAGAACCGGCGCGGGTCGGACGCACAATCCCCGCAGAGCCGTGGGCACTTAGAAAATTTTTGCCAAGTTGGCTCTGAGCGCCTGGTACCTAATATGGAAGTATAGAGGCCGACTTTCGGGCAAGATCACGCCGCGTTAGGCTTCCAGGGCCCCGGCTAAGCAATTTTACCGGGCCGCCCGGTTCTTTTTTTGAACCAGCCCGGTTCTTTTTACACTTCCAGCTGGAGCTCAGCAGCGGCTTTTTGCGCAAGATCACGCCGGGTTAGGCTTCCAGGACCTCGGCTAAGCAATTCTACCGGGCCGCCCGGTTCTTTTTTTGAACCAGCCCGGTTCTTTTTACACTTCCAGCTGGAGCTCACGAGCGGCTTTTTGGACAAGATCACGCCGTGTTAGGCTTCCAGAGCCCCGGCTAAGCAATTTTACCGGCCCGCCCGGTTCTTTTTTTTAACCAGCCCGGTTCTTTTTACACTTCCAGCTGGAGCTCAGCAGCGGGTTTTTGGACAAGATCACGCCGTGTTAGGCTTCCAGAGCCCCGGCTAAGCAATTTTACAGGGTCGCCCGGTTCTTTTTTTTAACCAGCCCGGTTTTTTTTACACTTCCAGCTGGAGCTCAGCAGCAGCTTTATGCACAGTATCACGCCGGGTTAGGCTTCCAGAGCCCCGGCTAAGCAATTTTACCGGGCCGCCCGGTTCTTTTTTTTAACCAGCCCGGTTCTTTTTACACTTCCAGCTGGAGCTCAGCAGCGGCTTTTTGGAAAAGATCACGCCGTGTTAGGCTTCCAGAGCCCCGGCTAAGCAATTTTACCGGGTCGCCCGGTTCTTTTTTTTAACCAGCCCGGTTCTTTTTACACTTCCAGCTGGATTTCAGCAGCGGCTTTTTGGACAAGATCACGCCGTGTTAGGCTTCCAGAGCCCCGGCTAAGCAATTTTACCGGGTCGCCCGGTTCTTTTTTTAACCAGCCCGGTTCTTTTTACACTTCCAGCTGGAGCTCAGCATCGTGTAAAACATAAACCAAACGATGAAATTGGTTATTTCTTCATGTATAATGATCAACTCGATACTCCCTAGCCCCCAACAGCCTTTTTTTTCATAACACTTTAACCAGAGTGACGGGAGAGCGGCATTTCAGAAAACGTGCTTATCTCGGCGAGAAAAAGCGATTTCGGCAATAAAATTTAAAACGCGTGTAAAACATAAACCAAACGATGAAATTGGTTATTTCTTCATGTATAATGATCAACTCGATACTCCCTAGCCCCCAACAGCCTTTTTTTTCATAACACTTTAACCAGAGTGACGGGAGAGCGGCATTTCAGAAAACGTGCTTATCTCGGCGAGAAAAAGCGATTTCGGCAATTAAATTTAAAACGCGTGTAAAACATAAACCAAACGATGAAATTGGTTATTTCTTCATGTATAATGATCAACTCGATACTCCCTAGCCCCCAACAGCCTTTTTTTTCATAACACTTTAACCAGAGTGACGGGAGAGCGGCATTTCAGAAAACGTGCTTATCTCGGCGAGAAAAAGCGATTTCGGCAATAAAATTTAAAACGCGTGTAAAACATAAATCAAACGATGAAATTGGTTATTTCTTCATGTATAATGATCAACTCGATACTCCCTAGCCCCCAACAGCCTTTTTTTTCATAACACTTTAACCAGAGTGACGGGAGAGCGGCATTTCAGAAAACGTGCTTATCTCGGCGAGAAAAAGCGATTTCGGCAATAAAATTTAAAACGCGTGTAAAACATAAACCAAACGATGAAATTGGTTATTTCTTCATGTATAATGATCAACTCGATACTCCCTAGCCCCCAACAGCCTTTTTTTTCATAACACTTTAACCAGAGTGACGGGAGAGCGGCATTTCAGAAAACGTGCTTATCTCGGCGAGAAAAAGCGATTTCGGCAATAAAATTTAAAACGCGTGTAAAACATAAACCAAACGATGAAATTGGTTATTTCTTCATGTATAATGATCAACTCGAGTCGAGCTCCAGGGAGAGAGGCTGATTTTTCGCTTTTTGAGGCCGACCGACGAACCGGCGCGGGGCGGACTCAAAAGCCCGCAGAGCCGTAGGCACTTAGAAAAGTTTCGCCTTTGGCTGTGAGCTCCAGGGGGAGAGGCTGGTTTTGCGTTATTTTAGGCCGGCTGGAGAACCGGCGCGGGTCGGACGCACAATCCCCGCAGAGCCGTGGGCACTTAGAAAATTTTTGCCAAGTTGGCTCTGAGCGCCTGGTACCTAATATGGAAGTATAGAGGCCGACTTTCGGGCAAGATCACGCCGCGTTAGGCTTCCAGGACCCCGGCTAAGCAATTTTACCGGGCCGCCCGGTTCTTTTTTTGAACCAGCCCGGTTCTTTTTACACTTCCAGCTGGAGCTCAGCAGCGGCTTTTTGCGCAAGATCACGCCGGGTTAGGCTTCCAGGACCTCGGCTAAGCAATTCTACCGGGCCGCCCGGTTCTTTTTTTGAACCAGCCCGGTTCTTTTTACACTTCCAGCTGGAGCTCACGAGCGGCTTTTTGGACAAGATCACGCCGTGTTAGGCTTCCAGAGCCCCGGCTAAGCAATTTTACCGGCCCGCCCGGTTCTTTTTTTTAACAAGCCCGGTTCTTTTTACACTTCCAGCTGGAGCTCAGCATCGTGTAAAACATAAACCAAACGATGAAATTGGTTATTTCTTCATGTATAATGATCAACTCGATACTCCCTAGCCCCCAACAGCCTTTTTTTTCATAACACTTTAACCAGAGTGACGGGAGAGCGGCATTTCAGAAAACGTGCTTATCTCGGCGAGAAAAAGCGATTTCGGCAATAAAATTTAAAACGCGTGTAAAACATAAACCAAACGATGAAATTGGTTATTTCTTCATGTATAATGATCAACTCGATACTCCCTAGCCCCCAACAGCCTTTTTTTTCATAACACTTTAACCAGAGTGACGGGAGAGCGGCATTTCAGAAAACGTGCTTATCTCGGCGAGAAAAAGCGATTTCGGCAATAAAATTTAAAACGCGTGTAAAACATAAATCAAACGATGAAATTGGTTATTTCTTCATGTATAATGATCAACTCGATACTCCCTAGCCCCCAACAGCCTTTTTTTTCATAACACTTTAACCAGAGTGACGGGAGAGCGGCATTTCAGAAAACGTGCTTATCTCGGCGAGAAAAAGAGATTTCGGCAATAAAATTTAAAACGCGTGTAAAACATAAACCAAACGATGAAATTGGTTATTTCTTCATGTATAATGATCAACTCGATACTCCCTAGCCCCCAACAGCCTTTTTTTTCATAACACTTTAACCAGAGTGACGGGAGAGCGGCATTTCAGAAAACGTGCTTATCTCGGCGAGAAAAAGCGATTTCGGCAATAAAATTTAAAACGCGTGTAAAACATAAACCAAACGATGAAATTGGTTATTTCTTCATGTATAATGATCAACTCGATACTCCCTAGCCCCCAACAGCCTTTTTTTTTCATAACACTTTAACCACAGTGACGGGAGAGCGGCATTTCAGAAAACGTGCTTATCTCGGCGAGAAAAAGCGATTTCAGCAATAAAATTTAAAACGCGTGTAAAACATAAACCAAACGATGAAATTGGTTATTTCTTCATGTATAATGATCAACTCGATACTCCCTAGCCCCCAACAGCCTTTTTTTTCACAACACTTTAACCAGAGTGACGGGAGAGCGGCATTTCAGAAAACGTGCTTATCTCGGCGAGAAAAAGCGATTTCGGCAATAAAATTTAAAACGCGTGTAAAACATAAACCAAACGATGAAATTGGTTATTTCTTCATGTATAATGATCAACTCGATACTCCCTAGCCCCCAACAGCCTTTTTTTTCATAACACTTTAACCAGAGTGACGGGAGAGCGGCATTTCAGAAAACGTGCTTATCTCGGCGAGAAAAAGCGATTTCGGCAATAAAATTTAAAACGCGTGTAAAACATAAACCAAACGATGAAATTGGTTATTTCTTCATGTATAATGATCAACTCGATACTCCCTAGCCCCCAACAGCCTTTTTTTTCATAACACTTTAACCAGAGTGACGGGAGAGCGGCATTTCAGAAAACGTGCTTATCTCGGCGAGAAAAAGCGATTTCGGCAATAAAATTTAAAACGCGTGTAAAACATAAACCAAACGATGAAATTGGTTATTTCTTCATGTATAATGATCAACTCGATACTCCCTAGCCCCCAACAGCCTTTTTTTTCATAACACTTTAACCAGAGTGACGGGAGAGCGGCATTTCAGAAAACGTGCTTATCTCGGCGAGAAAAAGCGATTTCGGCAATAAAATTTAAAACGCGTGTAAAACATAAACCAAACGATGAAATTGGTTATTTCTTCATGTATAATGATCAACTCGATACTCCCTAGCCCCCAACAGCCTTTTTTTTCATAACACTTTAACCAGAGTGACGGGAGAGCGGCATTTCAGAAAACGTGCTTATCTCGGCGAGAAAAAGCGATTTCGGCAATAAAATTTAAAACGCGTGTAAAACATAAACCAAACGATGAAATTGGTTATTTCTTCATGTATAATGATCAACTCGATACTCCCTAGCCCCCAACAGCCTTTTTTTTCATAACACTTTAACCAGAGTGACGGGAGAGCGGCATTTCAGAAAACGTGCTTATCTCGGCGAGAAAAAGCGATTTCGGCAATAAAATTTAAAACGCGTGTAAAACATAAACCAAACGATGAAATTGGTTATTTCTTCATGTATAATGATCAACTCGATACTCCCTAGCCCCCAACAGCCTTTTTTTTCATAACACTTTAACCAGAGTGACGGGAGAGCGGCATTTCAGAAAACGTGCTTATCTCGGCGAGAAAAAGCGATTTCGGCAATACAATTTAAAACGCGTGTAAAACATAAACCAAACGATGAAATTGGTTATTTCTTCATGTATAATGATCAACTCGATACTCCCTAGCCCCCAACAGCCTTTTTTTTCCATAACACTTTAACCAGAGTGACGGGAGAGCGGCATTTCAGAAAACGTGCTTATCTCGGCGAGAAAAAGCGATTTCGGCAATAAAATTTAAAACGCGTGTAAAACATAAACCAAACGATGAAATTGGTTATTTCTTCATGCATAATGATCAACTCGATACTCCCTAGCCCCCAGCAGCCTTTTTTTT
The DNA here is from genome assembly GCF_054491065.1 of Syngnathus leptorhynchus. Taxonomy (NCBI): domain Eukaryota; kingdom Metazoa; phylum Chordata; class Actinopteri; order Syngnathiformes; family Syngnathidae; genus Syngnathus; species Syngnathus leptorhynchus. The sequence continues at coordinate 2,197,421 of NW_028231992.1, read as the reverse complement.
CATAACACTTTAACCAGAGTGACGGGAGAGCGGCATTTCAGAAAACGTGCTTATCTCGGCGAGAAAAAGCGATTTCGGCAATAAAATTTAAAACGCGTGTAAAACATAAACCAAACGATGAAATTGGTTATTTCTTCATGTATAATGATCAACTCGAGTCGAGCTCCAGGGAGAGAGGCTGATTTTTCGCTTTTTGAGGCCGACCGACGAACCGGCGCGGGGCGGACTCAAAAGCCCGCAGAGCCGTAGGCACTTAGAAAAGTTTCGCCTTTGGCTGTGAGCTCCAGGGGGAGAGGCTGGTTTTACGTTATTTTAGGCCGGCTGGAGAACCGGCGCGGGTCGGACGCACAATCCCCGCAGAGCCGTGGGCACTTAGAAAATTTTTGCCAAGTTGGCTCTGAGCGCCTGGTACCTAATATGGAAGTATAGAGGCCGACTTTCGGGCAAGATCACGCCGCGTTAGGCTTCCAGGGCCCCGGCTAAGCAATTTTACCGGGCCGCCCGGTTCTTTTTTTGAACCAGCCCGGTTCTTTTTACACTTCCAGCTGGAGCTCAGCAGCGGCTTTTTGCGCAAGATCACGCCGGGTTAGGCTTCCAGGACCTCGGCTAAGCAATTCTACCGGGCCGCCCGGTTCTTTTTTTGAACCAGCCCGGTTCTTTTTACACTTCCAGCTGGAGCTCACGAGCGGCTTTTTGGACAAGATCACGCCGTGTTAGGCTTCCAGAGCCCCGGCTAAGCAATTTTACCGGCCCGCCCGGTTCTTTTTTTTAACCAGCCCGGTTCTTTTTACACTTCCAGCTGGAGCTCAGCAGCGGGTTTTTGGACAAGATCACGCCGTGTTAGGCTTCCAGAGCCCCGGCTAAGCAATTTTACAGGGTCGCCCGGTTCTTTTTTTTAACCAGCCCGGTTTTTTTTACACTTCCAGCTGGAGCTCAGCAGCAGCTTTATGCACAGTATCACGCCGGGTTAGGCTTCCAGAGCCCCGGCTAAGCAATTTTACCGGGCCGCCCGGTTCTTTTTTTTAACCAGCCCGGTTCTTTTTACACTTCCAGCTGGAGCTCAGCAGCGGCTTTTTGGAAAAGATCACGCCGTGTTAGGCTTCCAGAGCCCCGGCTAAGCAATTTTACCGGGTCGCCCGGTTCTTTTTTTTAACCAGCCCGGTTCTTTTTACACTTCCAGCTGGATTTCAGCAGCGGCTTTTTGGACAAGATCACGCCGTGTTAGGCTTCCAGAGCCCCGGCTAAGCAATTTTACCGGGTCGCCCGGTTCTTTTTTTAACCAGCCCGGTTCTTTTTACACTTCCAGCTGGAGCTCAGCATCGTGTAAAACATAAACCAAACGATGAAATTGGTTATTTCTTCATGTATAATGATCAACTCGATACTCCCTAGCCCCCAACAGCCTTTTTTTTCATAACACTTTAACCAGAGTGACGGGAGAGCGGCATTTCAGAAAACGTGCTTATCTCGGCGAGAAAAAGCGATTTCGGCAATAAAATTTAAAACGCGTGTAAAACATAAACCAAACGATGAAATTGGTTATTTCTTCATGTATAATGATCAACTCGAGTCGAGCTCCAGGGAGAGAGGCTGATTTTTCGCTTTTTGAGGCCGACCGACGAACCGGCGCGGGGCGGACTCAAAAGCCCGCAGAGCCGTAGGCACTTAGAAAAGTTTCGCCTTTGGCTGTGAGCTCCAGGGGGAGAGGCTGGTTTTGCGTTATTTTAGGCCGGCTGGAGAACCGGCGCGGGTCGGACGCACAATCCCCGCAGAGCCGTGGGCACTTAGAAAATTTTTGCCAAGTTGGCTCTGAGCGCCTGGTACCTAATATGGAAGTATAGAGGCCGACTTTCGGGCAAGATCACGCCGCGTTAGGCTTCCAGGACCCCGGCTAAGCAATTTTACCGGGCCGCCCGGTTCTTTTTTTGAACCAGCCCGGTTCTTTTTACACTTCCAGCTGGAGCTCAGCAGCGGCTTTTTGCGCAAGATCACGCCGGGTTAGGCTTCCAGGACCTCGGCTAAGCAATTCTACCGGGCCGCCCGGTTCTTTTTTTGAACCAGCCCGGTTCTTTTTACACTTCCAGCTGGAGCTCACGAGCGGCTTTTTGGACAAGATCACGCCGTGTTAGGCTTCCAGAGCCCCGGCTAAGCAATTTTACCGGCCCGCCCGGTTCTTTTTTTTAACCAGCCCGGTTCTTTTTACACTTCCAGCTGGAGCTCAGCATCGTGTAAAACATAAACCAAACGATGAAATTGGTTATTTCTTCATGTATAATGATCAACTCGATACTCCCTAGCCCCCAACAGCCTTTTTTTTCATAACACTTTAACCAGAGTGACGGGAGAGCGGCATTTCAGAAAACGTGCTTATCTCGGCGAGAAAAAGCGATTTCGGCAATAAAATTTAAAACGCGTGTAAAACATAAACCAAACGATGAAATTGGTTATTTCTTCATGTATAATGATCAACTCGATACTCCCTAGCCCCCAACAGCCTTTTTTTTCATAACACTTTAACCAGAGTGACGGGAGAGCGGCATTTCAGAAAACGTGCTTATCTCGGCGAGAAAAAGCGATTTCGGCAATAAAATTTAAAACGCGTGTAAAACATAAATCAAACGATGAAATTGGTTATTTCTTCATGTATAATGATCAACTCGATACTCCCTAGCCCCCAACAGCCTTTTTTTTCATAACACTTTAACCAGAGTGACGGGAGAGCGGCATTTCAGAAAACGTGCTTATCTCGGCGAGAAAAAGAGATTTCGGCAATAAAATTTAAAACGCGTGTAAAACATAAACCAAACGATGAAATTGGTTATTTCTTCATGTATAATGATCAACTCGATACTCCCTAGCCCCCAACAGCCTTTTTTTTCATAACACTTTAACCAGAGTGACGGGAGAGCGGCATTTCAGAAAACGTGCTTATCTCGGCGAGAAAAAGCGATTTCGGCAATAAAATTTAAAACGCGTGTAAAACATAAACCAAACGATGAAATTGGTTATTTCTTCATGTATAATGATCAACTCGATACTCCCTAGCCCCCAACAGCCTTTTTTTTTCATAACACTTTAACCACAGTGACGGGAGAGCGGCATTTCAGAAAACGTGCTTATCTCGGCGAGAAAAAGCGATTTCAGCAATAAAATTTAAAACGCGTGTAAAACATAAACCAAACGATGAAATTGGTTATTTCTTCATGTATAATGATCAACTCGATACTCCCTAGCCCCCAACAGCCTTTTTTTTCATAACACTTTAACCAGAGTGACGGGAGAGCGGCATTTCAGAAAACGTGCTTATCTCGGCGAGAAAAAGCGATTTCGGCAATAAAATTTAAAACGCGTGTAAAACATAAACCAAACGATGAAATTGGTTATTTCTTCATGTATAATGATCAACTCGATACTCCCTAGCCCCCAACAGCCTTTTTTTTCATAACACTTTAACCAGAGTGACGGGAGAGCGGCATTTCAGAAAACGTGCTTATCTCGGCGAGAAAAAGCGATTTCGGCAATAAAATTTAAAACGCGTGTAAAACATAAACCAAACGATGAAATTGGTTATTTCTTCATGTATAATGATCAACTCGATACTCCCTAGCCCCCAACAGCCTTTTTTTTCATAACACTTTAACCAGAGTGACGGGAGAGCGGCATTTCAGAAAACGTGCTTATCTCGGCGAGAAAAAGCGATTTCGGCAATAAAATTTAAAACGCGTGTAAAACATAAACCAAACGATGAAATTGGTTATTTCTTCATGTATAATGATCAACTCGATACTCCCTAGCCCCCAACAGCCTTTTTTTTCATAACACTTTAACCAGAGTGACGGGAGAGCGGCATTTCAGAAAACGTGCTTATCTCGGCGAGAAAAAGCGATTTCGGCAATAAAATTTAAAACGCGTGTAAAACATAAACCAAACGATGAAATTGGTTATTTCTTCATGTATAATGATCAACTCGATACTCCCTAGCCCCCAACAGCCTTTTTTTTCATAACACTTTAACCAGAGTGACGGGAGAGCGGCATTTCAGAAAACGTGCTTATCTCGGCGAGAAAAAGCGATTTCGGCAATAAAATTTAAAACGCGTGTAAAACATAAACCAAACGATGAAATTGGTTATTTATTCATGTATAATGATCAACTCGATACTCCCTAGCCCCCAACAGCCTTTTTTTTCATAACACTTTAACCAGAGTGACGGGAGAGCGGCATTTCAGAAAACGTGCTTATCTCGGCGAGAAAAAGCGATTTCGGCAATAAAATTTAAAACGCGTGTAAAACATAAACCAAACGATGAAATTGGTTATTTCTTCATGTATAATGATCAACTCGATACTCCCTAGCCCCCAACAGCCTTTTTTTTCATAACACTTTAACCAGAGTGACGGGAGAGCGGCATTTCAGAAAACGTGCTTATCTCGGCGAGAAAAAGCGATTTCGGCAATACAATTTAAAACGCGTGTAAAACATAAACCAAACGATGAAATTGGTTATTTCTTCATGTATAATGATCAACTCGATACTCCCTAGCCCCCAACAGCCTTTTTTTTCCATAACACTTTAACCAGAGTGACGGGAGAGCGGCATTTCAGAAAACGTGCTTATCTCGGCGAGAAAAAGCGATTTCGGCAATAAAATTTAAAACGCGTGTAAAACATAAACCAAACGATGAAATTGGTTATTTCTTCATGCATAATGATCAACTCGATACTCCCTAGCCCCCAGCAGCCTTTTTTTTCATAACACTTTAACCAGAGTGACGGGAGAGCGGCATTTCAGAAAACGTGCTTATCTCGGCGAGAAAAAGCGATTTCGGCAATAAAATTTAAAACGCGTGTAAAACATAAACCAAACGATGAAATTGGTTATTTCTTCATGTATAATGATCAACTCGAGTCGAGCTCCAGGGAGAGAGGCTGATTTTTCGCTTTTTGAGGCCGACCGACGAACCGGCGCGGGGCGGACTCAAAAGCCCGCAGAGCCGTAGGCACTTAGAAAAGTTTCGCCTTTGGCTGTGAGCTCCAGGGGGAGAGGCTGGTTTTACGTTATTTTAGGCCGGCTGGAGAACCGGCGCGGGTCGGACGCACAATCCCCGCAGAGCCGTGGGCACTTAGAAAATTTTTGCCAAGTTGGCTCTGAGCGCCTGGTACCTAATATGGAAGTATAGAGGCCGACTTTCGGGCAAGATCACGCCGCGTTAGGCTTCCAGGGCCCCGGCTAAGCAATTTTACCGGGCCGCCCGGTTCTTTTTTTGAACCAGCCCGGTTCTTTTTACACTTCCAGCTGGAGCTCAGCAGCGGCTTTTTGCGCAAGATCACGCCGGGTTAGGCTTCCAGGACCTCGGCTAAGCAATTCTACCGGGCCGCCCGGTTCTTTTTTTGAACCAGCCCGGTTCTTTTTACACTTCCAGCTGGAGCTCACGAGCGGCTTTTTGGACAAGATCACGCCGTGTTAGGCTTCCAGAGCCCCGGCTAAGCAATTTTACCGGCCCGCCCGGTTCTTTTTTTTAACCAGCCCGGTTCTTTTTACACTTCCAGCTGGAGCTCAGCAGCGGGTTTTTGGACAAGATCACGCCGTGTTAGGCTTCCAGAGCCCCGGCTAAGCAATTTTACAGGGTCGCCCGGTTCTTTTTTTTAACCAGCCCGGTTTTTTTTACACTTCCAGCTGGAGCTCAGCAGCAGCTTTATGCACAGTATCACGCCGGGTTAGGCTTCCAGAGCCCCGGCTAAGCAATTTTACCGGGCCGCCCGGTTCTTTTTTTTAACCAGCCCGGTTCTTTTTACACTTCCAGCTGGAGCTCAGCAGCGGCTTTTTGGAAAAGATCACGCCGTGTTAGGCTTCCAGAGCCCCGGCTAAGCAATTTTACCGGGTCGCCCGGTTCTTTTTTTTAACCAGCCCGGTTCTTTTTACACTTCCAGCTGGATTTCAGCAGCGGCTTTTTGGACAAGATCACGCCGTGTTAGGCTTCCAGAGCCCCGGCTAAGCAATTTTACCGGGTCGCCCGGTTCTTTTTTTAACCAGCCCGGTTCTTTTTACACTTCCAGCTGGAGCTCAGCATCGTGTAAAACATAAACCAAACGATGAAATTGGTTATTTCTTCATGTATAATGATCAACTCGATACTCCCTAGCCCCCAACAGCCTTTTTTTTCATAACACTTTAACCAGAGTGACGGGAGAGCGGCATTTCAGAAAACGTGCTTATCTCGGCGAGAAAAAGCGATTTCGGCAATAAAATTTAAAACGCGTGTAAAACATAAACCAAACGATGAAATTGGTTATTTCTTCATGTATAATGATCAACTCGATACTCCCTAGCCCCCAACAGCCTTTTTTTTCATAACACTTTAACCAGAGTGACGGGAGAGCGGCATTTCAGAAAACGTGCTTATCTCGGCGAGAAAAAGCGATTTCGGCAATTAAATTTAAAACGCGTGTAAAACATAAACCAAACGATGAAATTGGTTATTTCTTCATGTATAATGATCAACTCGATACTCCCTAGCCCCCAACAGCCTTTTTTTTCATAACACTTTAACCAGAGTGACGGGAGAGCGGCATTTCAGAAAACGTGCTTATCTCGGCGAGAAAAAGCGATTTCGGCAATAAAATTTAAAACGCGTGTAAAACATAAATCAAACGATGAAATTGGTTATTTCTTCATGTATAATGATCAACTCGATACTCCCTAGCCCCCAACAGCCTTTTTTTTCATAACACTTTAACCAGAGTGACGGGAGAGCGGCATTTCAGAAAACGTGCTTATCTCGGCGAGAAAAAGCGATTTCGGCAATAAAATTTAAAACGCGTGTAAAACATAAACCAAACGATGAAATTGGTTATTTCTTCATGTATAATGATCAACTCGATACTCCCTAGCCCCCAACAGCCTTTTTTTTCATAACACTTTAACCAGAGTGACGGGAGAGCGGCATTTCAGAAAACGTGCTTATCTCGGCGAGAAAAAGCGATTTCGGCAATAAAATTTAAAACGCGTGTAAAACATAAACCAAACGATGAAATTGGTTATTTCTTCATGTATAATGATCAACTCGAGTCGAGCTCCAGGGAGAGAGGCTGATTTTTCGCTTTTTGAGGCCGACCGACGAACCGGCGCGGGGCGGACTCAAAAGCCCGCAGAGCCGTAGGCACTTAGAAAAGTTTCGCCTTTGGCTGTGAGCTCCAGGGGGAGAGGCTGGTTTTGCGTTATTTTAGGCCGGCTGGAGAACCGGCGCGGGTCGGACGCACAATCCCCGCAAAGCCGTGGGCACTTAGAAAATTTTTGCCAAGTTGGCTCTGAGCGCCTGGTACCTAATATGGAAGTATAGAGGCCGACTTTCGGGCAAGATCACGCCGCGTTAGGCTTCCAGGACCCCGGCTAAGCAATTTTACCGGGCCGCCCGGTTCTTTTTTTGAACCAGCCCGGTTCTTTTTACACTTCCAGCTGGAGCTCAGCAGCGGCTTTTTGCGCAAGATCACGCCGGGTTAGGCTTCCAGGACCTCGGCTAAGCAATTCTACCGGGCCGCCCGGTTCTTTTTTTGAACCAGCCCGGTTCTTTTTACACTTCCAGCTGGAGCTCACGAGCGGCTTTTTGGACAAGATCACGCCGTGTTAGGCTTCCAGAGCCCCGGCTAAGCAATTTTACCGGCCCGCCCGGTTCTTTTTTTTAACAAGCCCGGTTCTTTTTACACTTCCAGCTGGAGCTCAGCATCGTGTAAAACATAAACCAAACGATGAAATTGGTTATTTCTTCATGTATAATGATCAACTCGATACTCCCTAGCCCCCAACAGCCTTTTTTTTCATAACACTTTAACCAGAGTGACGGGAGAGCGGCATTTCAGAAAACGTGCTTATCTCGGCGAGAAAAAGCGATTTCGGCAATAAAATTTAAAACGCGTGTAAAACATAAACCAAACGATGAAATTGGTTATTTCTTCATGTATAATGATCAACTCGATACTCCCTAGCCCCCAACAGCCTTTTTTTTCATAACACTTTAACCAGAGTGACGGGAGAGCGGCATTTCAGAAAACGTGCTTATCTCGGCGAGAAAAAGCGATTTCGGCAATAAAATTTAAAACGCGTGTAAAACATAAACCAAACGATGAAATTGGTTATTTCTTCATGTATAATGATCAACTCGATACTCCCTAGCCCCCAACAGCCTTTTTTTTCATAACACTTTAACCAGAGTGACGGGAGAGCGGCATTTCAGAAAACGTGCTTATCTCGGCGAGAAAAAGCGATTTCGGCAATACAATTTAAAACGCGTGTAAAACATAAACCAAACGATGAAATTGGTTATTTCTTCATGTATAATGATCAACTCGATACTCCCTAGCCCCCAACAGCCTTTTTTTTCCATAACACTTTAACCAGAGTGACGGGAGAGCGGCATTTCAGAAAACGTGCTTATCTCGGCGAGAAAAAGCGATTTCGGCAATAAAATTTAAAACGCGTGTAAAACATAAACCAAACGATGAAATTGGTTATTTCTTCATGCATAATGATCAACTCGATACTCCCTAGCCCCCAGCAGCCTTTTTTTTCATAACACTTTAACCAGAGTGACGGGAGAGCGGCATTTCAGAAAACGTGCTTATCTCGGCGAGAAAAAGCGATTTCGGCAATAAAATTTAAAACGCGTGTAAAACATAAACCAAACGATGAAATTGGTTATTTCTTCATGTATAATGATCAACTCGAGTCGAGCTCCAGGGAGAGAGGCTGATTTTTCGCTTTTTGAGGCCGACCGACGAACCGGCGCGGGGCGGACTCAAAAGCCCGCAGAGCCGTAGGCACTTAGAAAAGTTTCGCCTTTGGCTGTGAGCTCCAGGGGGAGAGGCTGGTTTTACGTTATTTTAGGCCGGCTGGAGAACCGGCGCGGGTCGGACGCACAATCCCCGCAGAGCCGTGGGCACTTAGAAAATTTTTGCCAAGTTGGCTCTGAGCGCCTGGTACCTAATATGGAAGTATAGAGGCCGACTTTCGGGCAAGATCACGCCGCGTTAGGCTTCCAGGGCCCCGGCTAAGCAATTTTACCGGGCCGCCCGGTTCTTTTTTTGAACCAGCCCGGTTCTTTTTACACTTCCAGCTGGAGCTCAGCAGCGGCTTTTTGCGCAAGATCACGCCGGGTTAGGCTTCCAGGACCTCGGCTAAGCAATTCTACCGGGCCGCCCGGTTCTTTTTTTGAACCAGCCCGGTTCTTTTTACACTTCCAGCTGGAGCTCACGAGCGGCTTTTTGGACAAGATCACGCCGTGTTAGGCTTCCAGAGCCCCGGCTAAGCAATTTTACCGGCCCGCCCGGTTCTTTTTTTTAACCAGCCCGGTTCTTTTTACACTTCCAGCTGGAGCTCAGCAGCGGGTTTTTGGACAAGATCACGCCGTGTTAGGCTTCCAGAGCCCCGGCTAAGCAATTTTACAGGGTCGCCCGGTTCTTTTTTTTAACCAGCCCGGTTTTTTTTACACTTCCAGCTGGAGCTCAGCAGCAGCTTTATGCACAGTATCACGCCGGGTTAGGCTTCCAGAGCCCCGGCTAAGCAATTTTACCGGGCCGCCCGGTTCTTTTTTTTAACCAGCCCGGTTCTTTTTACACTTCCAGCTGGAGCTCAGCAGCGGCTTTTTGGAAAAGATCACGCCGTGTTAGGCTTCCAGAGCCCCGGCTAAGCAATTTTACCGGGTCGCCCGGTTCTTTTTTTTAACCAGCCCGGTTCTTTTTACACTTCCAGCTGGATTTCAGCAGCGGCTTTTTGGACAAGATCACGCCGTGTTAGGCTTCCAGAGCCCCGGCTAAGCAATTTTACCGGGTCGCCCGGTTCTTTTTTTAACCAGCCCGGTTCTTTTTACACTTCCAGCTGGAGCTCAGCATCGTGTAAAACATAAACCAAACGATGAAATTGGTTATTTCTTCATGTATAATGATCAACTCGATACTCCCTAGCCCCCAACAGCCTTTTTTTTCATAACACTTTAACCAGAGTGACGGGAGAGCGGCATTTCAGAAAACGTGCTTATCTCGGCGAGAAAAAGCGATTTCGGCAATAAAATTTAAAACGCGTGTAAAACATAAACCAAACGATGAAATTGGTTATTTCTTCATGTATAATGATCAACTCGATACTCCCTAGCCCCCAACAGCCTTTTTTTTCATAACACTTTAACCAGAGTGACGGGAGAGCGGCATTTCAGAAAACGTGCTTATCTCGGCGAGAAAAAGCGATTTCGGCAATAAAATTTAAAACGCGTGTAAAACATAAACCAAACGATGAAATTGGTTATTTCTTCATGTATAATGATCAACTCGATACTCCCTAGCCCCCAACAGCCTTTTTTTTCATAACACTTTAACCAGAGTGACGGGAGAGCGGCATTTCAGAAAACGTGCTTATCTCGGCGAGAAAAAGCGATTTCGGCAATACAATTTAAAACGCGTGTAAAACATAAACCAAACGATGAAATTGGTTATTTCTTCATGTATAATGATCAACTCGATACTCCCTAGCCCCCAACAGCCTTTTTTTTCCATAACACTTTAACCAGAGTGACGGGAGAGCGGCATTTCAGAAAACGTGCTTATCTCGGCGAGAAAAAGCGATTTCGGCAATAAAATTTAAAACGCGTGTAAAACATAAACCAAACGATGAAATTGGTTATTTCTTCATGCATAATGATCAACTCGATACTCCCTAGCCCCCAGCAGCCTTTTTTTTCATAACACTTTAACCAGAGTGACGGGAGAGCGGCATTTCAGAAAACGTGCTTATCTCGGCGAGAAAAAGCGATTTCGGCAATAAAATTTAAAACGCGTGTAAAACATAAACCAAACGATGAAATTGGTTATTTCTTCATGTATAATGATCAACTCGAGTCGAGCTCCAGGGAGAGAGGCTGATTTTTCGCTTTTTGAGGCCGACCGACGAACCGGCGCGGGGCGGACTCAAAAGCCCGCAGAGCCGTAGGCACTTAGAAAAGTTTCGCCTTTGGCTGTGAGCTCCAGGGGGAGAGGCTGGTTTTACGTTATTTTAGGCCGGCTGGAGAACCGGCGCGGGTCGGACGCACAATCCCCGCAGAGCCGTGGGCACTTAGAAAATTTTTGCCAAGTTGGCTCTGAGCGCCTGGTACCTAATATGGAAGTATAGAGGCCGACTTTCGGGCAAGATCACGCCGCGTTAGGCTTCCAGGGCCCCGGCTAAGCAATTTTACCGGGCCGCCCGGTTCTTTTTTTGAACCAGCCCGGTTCTTTTTACACTTCCAGCTGGAGCTCAGCAGCGGCTTTTTGCGCAAGATCACGCCGGGTTAGGCTTCCAGGACCTCGGCTAAGCAATTCTACCGGGCCGCCCGGTTCTTTTTTTGAACCAGCCCGGTTCTTTTTACACTTCCAGCTGGAGCTCACGAGCGGCTTTTTGGACAAGATCACGCCGTGTTAGGCTTCCAGAGCCCCGGCTAAGCAATTTTACCGGCCCGCCCGGTTCTTTTTTTTAACCAGCCCGGTTCTTTTTACACTTCCAGCTGGAGCTCAGCAGCGGGTTTTTGGACAAGATCACGCCGTGTTAGGCTTCCAGAGCCCCGGCTAAGCAATTTTACAGGGTCGCCCGGTTCTTTTTTTTAACCAGCCCGGTTTTTTTTACACTTCCAGCTGGAGCTCAGCAGCAGCTTTATGCACAGTATCACGCCGGGTTAGGCTTCCAGAGCCCCGGCTAAGCAATTTTACCGGGCCGCCCGGTTCTTTTTTTTAACCAGCCCGGTTCTTTTTACACTTCCAGCTGGAGCTCAGCAGCGGCTTTTTGGAAAAGATCACGCCGTGTTAGGCTTCCAGAGCCCCGGCTAAGCAATTTTACCGGGTCGCCCGGTTCTTTTTTTTAACCAGCCCGGTTCTTTTTACACTTCCAGCTGGATTTCAGCAGCGGCTTTTTGGACAAGATCACGCCGTGTTAGGCTTCCAGAGCCCCGGCTAAGCAATTTTACCGGGTCGCCCGGTTCTTTTTTTAACCAGCCCGGTTCTTTTTACACTTCCAGCTGGAGCTCAGCATCGTGTAAAACATAAACCAAACGATGAAATTGGTTATTTCTTCATGTATAATGATCAACTCGATACTCCCTAGCCCCCAACAGCCTTTTTTTTCATAACACTTTAACCAGAGTGACGGGAGAGCGGCATTTCAGAAAACGTGCTTATCTCGGCGAGAAAAAGCGATTTCGGCAATAAAATTTAAAACGCGTGTAAAACATAAACCAAACGATGAAATTGGTTATTTCTTCATGTATAATGATCAACTCGATACTCCCTAGCCCCCAACAGCCTTTTTTTTCATAACACTTTAACCAGAGTGACGGGAGAGCGGCATTTCAGAAAACGTGCTTATCTCGGCGAGAAAAAGCGATTTCGGCAATAAAATTTAAAACGCGTGTAAAACATAAACCAAACGATGAAATTGGTTATTTCTTCATGTATAATGATCAACTCGATACTCCCTAGCCCCCAACAGCCTTTTTTTTCATAACACTTTAACCAGAGTGACGGGAGAGCGGCATTTCAGAAAACGTGCTTATCTCGGCGAGAAAAAGCGATTTCGGCAATAAAATTTAAAACGCGTGTAAAACATAAATCAAACGATGAAATTGGTTATTTCTTCATGTATAATGATCAACTCGATACTCCCTAGCCCCCAACAGCCTTTTTTTTCATAACACTTTAACCAGAGTGACGGGAGAGCGGCATTTCAGAAAACGTGCTTATCTCGGCGAGAAAAAGCGATTTCGGCAATAAAATTTAAAACGCGTGTAAAACATAAACCAAACGATGAAATTGGTTACTTCTTCATGTATAATGATCAACTCGATACTCCCTAGCCCCCAACAGCCTTTTTTTTCATAACACTTTAACCAGAGTGACGGGAGAGCGGCATTTCAGAAAACGTGCTTATCTCGGCGAGAAAAAGCGATTTCGGCAATAAAATTTAAAACGCGTGTAAAACATAAACCAAACGATGAAATTGGTTATTTCTTCATGTATAATGATCAACTCGAGTCGAGCTCCAGGGAGAGAGGCTGATTTTTCGCTTTTTGAGGCCGACCGACGAACCGGCGCGGGGCGGACTCAAAAGCCCGCAGAGCCGTAGGCACTTAGAAAAGTTTCGCCTTTGGCTGTGAGCTCCAGGGGGAGAGGCTGGTTTTGCGTTATTTTAGGCCGGCTGGAGAACCGGCGCGGGTCGGACGCACAATCCCCGCAGAGCCGTGGGCACTTAGAAAATTTTTGCCAAGTTGGCTCTGAGCGCCTGGTACCTAATATGGAAGTATAGAGGCCGACTTTCGGGCAAGATCACGCCGCGTTAGGCTTCCAGGACCCCGGCTAAGCAATTTTACCGGGCCGCCCGGTTCTTTTTTTGAACCAGCCCGGTTCTTTTTACACTTCCAGCTGGAGCTCAGCAGCGGCTTTTTGGAAAAGATCACGCCGTGTTAGGCTTCCAGAGCCCCGGCTAAGCAATTTTACCGGGTCGCCCGGTTCTTTTTTTTAACCAGCCCGGTTCTTTTTACACTTCCAGCTGGATTTCAGCAGCGGCTTTTTGGACAAGATCACGCCGTGTTAGGCTTCCAGAGCCCCGGCTAAGCAATTTTACCGGGTCGCCCGGTTCTTTTTTTAACCAGCCCGGTTCTTTTTACACTTCCAGCTGGAGCTCAGCATCGTGTAAAACATAAACCAAACGATGAAATTGGTTATTTCTTCATGTATAATGATCAACTCGATACTCCCTAGCCCCCAACAGCCTTTTTTTTCATAACACTTTAACCAGAGTGACGGGAGAGCGGCATTTCAGAAAACGTGCTTATCTCGGCGAGAAAAAGCGATTTCGGCAATAAAATTTAAAACGCGTGTAAAACATAAACCAAACGATGAAATTGGTTATTTCTTCATGTATAATGATCAACTCGATACTCCCTAGCCCCCAACAGCCTTTTTTTTCATAACACTTTAACCAGAGTGACGGGAGAGCGGCATTTCAGAAAACGTGCTTATCTCGGCGAGAAAAAGCGATTTCGGCAATAAAATTTAAAACGCGTGTAAAACATAAACCAAACGATGAAATTGGTTATTTCTTCATGTATAATGATCAACTCGATACTCCCTAGCCCCCAACAGCCTTTTTTTTCATAACACTTTAACCAGAGTGACGGGAGAGCGGCATTTCAGAAAACGTGCTTATCTCGGCGAGAAAAAGCGATTTCGGCAATAAAATTTAAAACGCGTGTAAAACATAAACCAAACGATGAAATTGGTTATTTCTTCATGTATAATGATCAACTCGATACTCCCTAGCCCCCAACAGCCTTTTTTTTCATAACACTTTAACCAGAGTGACGGGAGAGCGGCATTTCAGAAAACGTGCTTATCTCGGCGAGAAAAAGCGATTTCGGCAATAAAATTTAAAACGCGTGTAAAACATAAACCAAACGATGAAATTGGTTATTTCTTCATGTATAATGATCAACTCGATACTCCCTAGCCCCCAACAGCCTTTTTTTTCATAACACTTTAACCAGAGTGACGGGAGAGCGGCATTTCAGAAAACGTGCTTATCTCGGCGAGAAAAAGCGATTTCGGCAATACAATTTAAAACGCGTGTAAAACATAAACCAAACGATGAAATTGGTTATTTCTTCATGTATAATGATCAACTCGATACTCCCTAGCCCCCAACAGCCTTTTTTTTCCATAACACTTTAACCAGAGTGACGGGAGAGCGGCATTTCAGAAAACGTGCTTATCTCGGCGAGAAAAAGCGATTTCGGCAATAAAATTTAAAACGCGTGTAAAACATAAACCAAACGATGAAATTGGTTATTTCTTCATGCATAATGATCAACTCGATACTCCCTAGCCCCCAGCAGCCTTTTTTTTCATAACACTTTAACCAGAGTGACGGGAGAGCGGCATTTCAGAAAACGTGCTTATCTCGGCGAGAAAAAGCGATTTCGGCAATAAAATTTAAAACGCGTGTAAAACATAAACCAAACGATGAAATTGGTTATTTCTTCATGTATAATGATCAACTCGATACTCCCTAGCCCCCAACAGCCTTTTTTTTCATAACACTTTAACCAGAGTGACGGGAGAGCGGCATTTCAGAAAACGTGCTTATCTCGGCGAGAAAAAGCGATTTCGGCAATAAAATTTAAAACGCGTGTAAAACATAAACCAAACGATGAAATTGGTTATTTCTTCATGTATAATGATCAACTCGATACTCCCTAGCCCCCAACAGCCTTTTTTTTCATAACACTTTAACCAGAGTGACGGGAGAGCGGCATTTCAGAAAACGTGCTTATCTCGGCGAGAAAAAGCGATTTCGGCAATAAAATTTAAAACGCGTGTAAAACATAAACCAAACGATGAAATTGGTTATTTCTTCATGTATAATGATCAACTCGATACTCCCTAGCCCCCAACAGCCTTTTTTTCATAACACTTTAACCAGAGTGACGGGAGAGCGGCATTTCAGAAAACGTGCTTATCTCGGCGAGAAAAAGCGATTTCGGCAATAAAATTTAAAACGCGTGTAAAACATAAACCAAACGATGAAATTGGTTATTTCTTCATGTATAATGATCAACTCGATACTCCCTAGCCCCCAACAGCCTTTTTTTTCATAACACTTTAACCAGAGTGACGGGAGAGCGGCATTTCAGAAAACGTGCTTATCTCGGCGAGAAAAAGCGATTTCGGCAATAAAATTTAAAACGCGTGTAAAACATAAACCAAACGATGAAATTGGTTATTTCTTCATGTATAATGATCAACTCGATACTCCCTAGCCCCCAACAGCCTTTTTTTTCATAACACTTTAACCAGAGTGACGGGAGAGCGGCATTTCAGAAAACGTGCTTATCTCGGCGAGAAAAAGCGATTTCGGCAATAAAATTTAAAACGCGTGTAAAACATAAACCAAACGATGAAATTGGTTATTTCTTCATGTATAATGATCAACTCGAGTCGAGCTCCAGGGAGAGAGGCTGATTTTTCGCTTTTTGAGGCCGACCGACGAACCGGCGCGGGGCGGACTCAAAAGCCCGCAGAGCCGTAGGCACTTAGAAAAGTTTCGCCTTTGGCTGTGAGCTCCAGGGGGAGAGGCTGGTTTTGCGTTATTTTAGGCCGGCTGGAGAACCGGCGCGGGTCGGACGCACAATCCCCGCAGAGCCGTGGGCACTTAGAAAATTTTTGCCAAGTTGGCTCTGAGCGCCTGGTACCTAATATGGAAGTATAGAGGCCGACTTTCGGGCAAGATCACGCCGCGTTAGGCTTCCAGGACCCCGGCTAAGCAATTTTACCGGGCCGCCCGGTTCTTTTTTTGAACCAGCCCGGTTCTTTTTACACTTCCAGCTGGAGCTCAGCAGCGGCTTTTTGCGCAAGATCACGCCGGGTTAGGCTTCCAGGACCTCGGCTAAGCAATTCTACCGGGCCGCCCGGTTCTTTTTTTGAACCAGCCCGGTTCTTTTTACACTTCCAGCTGGAGCTCACGAGCGGCTTTTTGGACAAGATCACGCCGTGTTAGGCTTCCAGAGCCCCGGCTAAGCAATTTTACCGGCCCGCCCGGTTCTTTTTTTTAACCAGCCCGGTTCTTTTTACACTTCCAGCTGGAGCTCAGCATCGTGTAAAACATAAACCAAACGATGAAATTGGTTATTTCTTCATGTATAATGATCAACTCGATACTCCCTAGCCCCCAACAGCCTTTTTTTTCATAACACTTTAACCAGAGTGACGGGAGAGCGGCATTTCAGAAAACGTGCTTATCTCGGCGAGAAAAAGCGATTTCGGCAATAAAATTTAAAACGCGTGTAAAACATAAACCAAACGATGAAATTGGTTATTTCTTCATGTATAATGATCAACTCGATACTCCCTAGCCCCCAACAGCCTTTTTTTTCATAACACTTTAACCAGAGTGACGGGAGAGCGGCATTTCAGAAAACGTGCTTATCTCGGCGAGAAAAAGCGATTTCGGCAATAAAATTTAAAACGCGTGTAAAACATAAATCAAACGATGAAATTGGTTATTTCTTCATGTATAATGATCAACTCGATACTCCCTAGCCCCCAACAGCCTTTTTTTTCATAACACTTTAACCAGAGTGACGGGAGAGCGGCATTTCAGAAAACGTGCTTATCTCGGCGAGAAAAAGAGATTTCGGCAATAAAATTTAAAACGCGTGTAAAACATAAACCAAACGATGAAATTGGTTATTTCTTCATGTATAATGATCAACTCGATACTCCCTAGCCCCCAACAGCCTTTTTTTTCATAACACTTTAACCAGAGTGACGGGAGAGCGGCATTTCAGAAAACGTGCTTATCTCGGCGAGAAAAAGCGATTTCGGCAATAAAATTTAAAACGCGTGTAAAACATAAACCAAACGATGAAATTGGTTATTTCTTCATGTATAATGATCAACTCGATACTCCCTAGCCCCCAACAGCCTTTTTTTTTCATAACACTTTAACCACAGTGACGGGAGAGCGGCATTTCAGAAAACGTGCTTATCTCGGCGAGAAAAAGCGATTTCAGCAATAAAATTTAAAACGCGTGTAAAACATAAACCAAACGATGAAATTGGTTATTTCTTCATGTATAATGATCAACTCGATACTCCCTAGCCCCCAACAGCCTTTTTTTTCATAACACTTTAACCAGAGTGACGGGAGAGCGGCATTTCAGAAAACGTGCTTATCTCGGCGAGAAAAAGCGATTTCGGCAATAAAATTTAAAACGCGTGTAAAACATAAACCAAACGATGAAATTGGTTATTTCTTCATGTATAATGATCAACTCGATACTCCCTAGCCCCCAACAGCCTTTTTTTTCATAACACTTTAACCAGAGTGACGGGAGAGCGGCATTTCAGAAAACGTGCTTATCTCGGCGAGAAAAAGCGATTTCGGCAATAAAATTTAAAACGCGTGTAAAACATAAACCAAACGATGAAATTGGTTATTTCTTCATGTATAATGATCAACTCGATACTCCCTAGCCCCCAACAGCCTTTTTTTTCATAACACTTTAACCAGAGTGACGGGAGAGCGGCATTTCAGAAAACGTGCTTATCTCGGCGAGAAAAAGCGATTTCGGCAATAAAATTTAAAACGCGTGTAAAACATAAACCAAACGATGAAATTGGTTATTTCTTCATGTATAATGATCAACTCGATACTCCCTAGCCCCCAACAGCCTTTTTTTTCATAACACTTTAACCAGAGTGACGGGAGAGCGGCATTTCAGAAAACGTGCTTATCTCGGCGAGAAAAAGCGATTTCGGCAATAAAATTTAAAACGCGTGTAAAACATAAACCAAACGATGAAATTGGTTATTTCTTCATGTATAATGATCAACTCGATACTCCCTAGCCCCCAACAGCCTTTTTTTTCATAACACTTTAACCAGAGTGACGGGAGAGCGGCATTTCAGAAAACGTGCTTATCTCGGCGAGAAAAAGCGATTTCGGCAATAAAATTTAAAACGCGTGTAAAACATAAACCAAACGATGAAATTGGTTATTTCTTCATGTATAATGATCAACTCGATACTCCCTAGCCCCCAACAGCCTTTTTTTTCATAACACTTTAACCAGAGTGACGGGAGAGCGGCATTTCAGAAAACGTGCTTATCTCGGCGAGAAAAAGCGATTTCGGCAATAAAATTTAAAACGCGTGTAAAACATAAACCAAACGATGAAATTGGTTATTTCTTCATGTATAATGATCAACTCGATACTCCCTAGCCCCCAACAGCCTTTTTTTTCATAACACTTTAACCAGAGTGACGGGAGAGCGGCATTTCAGAAAACGTGCTTATCTCGGCGAGAAAAAGCGATTTCGGCAATACAATTTAAAACGCGTGTAAAACATAAACCAAACGATGAAATTGGTTATTTCTTCATGTATAATGATCAACTCGATACTCCCTAGCCCCCAACAGCCTTTTTTTTCCATAACACTTTAACCAGAGTGACGGGAGAGCGGCATTTCAGAAAACGTGCTTATCTCGGCGAGAAAAAGCGATTTCGGCAATAAAATTTAAAACGCGTGTAAAACATAAACCAAACGATGAAATTGGTTATTTCTTCATGCATAATGATCAACTCGATACTCCCTAGCCCCCAGCAGCCTTTTTTTTCATAACACTTTAACCAGAGTGACGGGAGAGCGGCATTTCAGAAAACGTGCTTATCTCGGCGAGAAAAAGCGATTTCGGCAATAAAATTTAAAACGCGTGTAAAACATAAACCAAACGATGAAATTGGTTATTTCTTCATGTATAATGATCAACTCGAGTCGAGCTCCAGGGAGAGAGGCTGATTTTTCGCTTTTTGAGGCCGACCGACGAACCGGCGCGGGGCGGACTCAAAAGCCCGCAGAGCCGTAGGCACTTAGAAAAGTTTCGCCTTTGGCTGTGAGCTCCAGGGGGAGAGGCTGGTTTTACGTTATTTTAGGCCGGCTGGAGAACCGGCGCGGGTCGGACGCACAATCCCCGCAGAGCCGTGGGCACTTAGAAAATTTTTGCCAAGTTGGCTCTGAGCGCCTGGTACCTAATATGGAAGTATAGAGGCCGACTTTCGGGCAAGATCACGCCGCGTTAGGCTTCCAGGGCCCCGGCTAAGCAATTTTACCGGGCCGCCCGGTTCTTTTTTTGAACCAGCCCGGTTCTTTTTACACTTCCAGCTGGAGCTCAGCAGCGGCTTTTTGCGCAAGATCACGCCGGGTTAGGCTTCCAGGACCTCGGCTAAGCAATTCTACCGGGCCGCCCGGTTCTTTTTTTGAACCAGCCCGGTTCTTTTTACACTTCCAGCTGGAGCTCACGAGCGGCTTTTTGGACAAGATCACGCCGTGTTAGGCTTCCAGAGCCCCGGCTAAGCAATTTTACCGGCCCGCCCGGTTCTTTTTTTTAACCAGCCCGGTTCTTTTTACACTTCCAGCTGGAGCTCAGCAGCGGGTTTTTGGACAAGATCACGCCGTGTTAGGCTTCCAGAGCCCCGGCTAAGCAATTTTACAGGGTCGCCCGGTTCTTTTTTTTAACCAGCCCGGTTTTTTTTACACTTCCAGCTGGAGCTCAGCAGCAGCTTTATGCACAGTATCACGCCGGGTTAGGCTTCCAGAGCCCCGGCTAAGCAATTTTACCGGGCCGCCCGGTTCTTTTTTTTAACCAGCCCGGTTCTTTTTACACTTCCAGCTGGAGCTCAGCAGCGGCTTTTTGGAAAAGATCACGCCGTGTTAGGCTTCCAGAGCCCCGGCTAAGCAATTTTACCGGGTCGCCCGGTTCTTTTTTTTAACCAGCCCGGTTCTTTTTACACTTCCAGCTGGATTTCAGCAGCGGCTTTTTGGACAAGATCACGCCGTGTTAGGCTTCCAGAGCCCCGGCTAAGCAATTTTACCGGGTCGCCCGGTTCTTTTTTTAACCAGCCCGGTTCTTTTTACACTTCCAGCTGGAGCTCAGCATCGTGTAAAACATAAACCAAACGATGAAATTGGTTATTTCTTCATGTATAATGATCAACTCGATACTCCCTAGCCCCCAACAGCCTTTTTTTTCATAACACTTTAACCAGAGTGACGGGAGAGCGGCATTTCAGAAAACGTGCTTATCTCGGCGAGAAAAAGCGATTTCGGCAATAAAATTTAAAACGCGTGTAAAACATAAACCAAACGATGAAATTGGTTATTTCTTCATGTATAATGATCAACTCGATACTCCCTAGCCCCCAACAGCCTTTTTTTTTCATAACACTTTAACCAGAGTGACGGGAGAGCGGCATTTCAGAAAACGTGCTTATCTCGGCGAGAAAAAGCGATTTCGGCAATAAAATTTAAAACGCGTGTAAAACATAAACCAAACGATGAAATTGGTTATTTCTTCATGTATAATGATCAACTCGATACTCCCTAGCCCCCAACAGCCTTTTTTTTCATAACACTTTAACCAGAGTGACGGGAGAGCGGCATTTCAGAAAACGTGCTTATCTCGGCGAGAAAAAGCGATTTCGGCAATAAAATTTAAAACGCGTGTAAAACATAAATCAAACGATGAAATTGGTTATTTCTTCATGTATAATGATCAACTCGATACTCCCTAGCCCCCAACAGCCTTTTTTTTCATAACACTTTAACCAGAGTGACGGGAGAGCGGCATTTCAGAAAACGTGCTTATCTCGGCGAGAAAAAGCGATTTCGGCAATAAAATTTAAAACGCGTGTAAAACATAAACCAAACGATGAAATTGGTTACTTCTTCATGTATAATGATCAACTCGATACTCCCTAGCCCCCAACAGCCTTTTTTTTCATAACACTTTAACCAGAGTGACGGGAGAGCGGCATTTCAGAAAACGTGCTTATCTCGGCGAGAAAAAGCGATTTCGGCAATAAAATTTAAAACGCGTGTAAAACATAAACCAAACGATGAAATTGGTTATTTCTTCATGTATAATGATCAACTCGAGTCGAGCTCCAGGGAGAGAGGCTGATTTTTCGCTTTTTGAGGCCGACCGACGAACCGGCGCGGGGCGGACTCAAAAGCCCGCAGAGCCGTAGGCACTTAGAAAAGTTTCGCCTTTGGCTGTGAGCTCCAGGGGGAGAGGCTGGTTTTGCGTTATTTTAGGCCGGCTGGAGAACCGGCGCGGGTCGGACGCACAATCCCCGCAGAGCCGTGGGCACTTAGAAAATTTTTGCCAAGTTGGCTCTGAGCGCCTGGTACCTAATATGAAAGTATAGAGGCCGACTTTCGGGCAAGATCACGCCGCGTTAGGCTTCCAGGACCCCGGCTAAGCAATTTTACCGGGCCGCCCGGTTCTTTTTTTGAACCAGCCCGGTTCTTTTTACACTTCCAGCTGGAGCTCAGCAGCGGCTTTTTGGAAAAGATCACGCCGTGTTAGGCTTCCAGAGCCCCGGCTAAGCAATTTTACCGGGTCGCCCGGTTCTTTTTTTTAACCAGCCCGGTTCTTTTTACACTTCCAGCTGGATTTCAGCAGCGGCTTTTTGGACAAGATCACGCCGTGTTAGGCTTCCAGAGCCCCGGCTAAGCAATTTTACCGGGTCGCCCGGTTCTTTTTTTAACCAGCCCGGTTCTTTTTACACTTCCAGCTGGAGCTCAGCATCGTGTAAAACATAAACCAAACGATGAAATTGGTTATTTCTTCATGTATAATGATCAACTCGATACTCCCTAGCCCCCAACAGCCTTTTTTTTTCATAACACTTTAACCAGAGTGACGGGAGAGCGGCATTTCAGAAAACGTGCTTATCTCGGCGAGAAAAAGCGATTTCGGCAATAAAATTTAAAACGCGTGTAAAACATAAACCAAACGATGAAATTGGTTATTTCTTCATGTATAATGATCAACTCGATACTCCCTAGCCCCCAACAGCCTTTTTTTTCATAACACTTTAACCAGAGTGACGGGAGAGCGGCATTTCAGAAAACGTGCTTATCTCGGCGAGAAAAAGCGATTTCGGCAATAAAATTTAAAACGCGTGTAAAACATAAACCAAACGATGAAATTGGTTATTTCTTCATGTATAATGATCAACTCGATACTCCCTAGCCCCCAACAGCCTTTTTTTTCATAACACTTTAACCAGAGTGACGGGAGAGCGGCATTTCAGAAAACGTGCTTATCTCGGCGAGAAAAAGCGATTTCGGCAATAAAATTTAAAACGCGTGTAAAACATAAATCAAACGATGAAATTGGTTATTTCTTCATGTATAATGATCAACTCGATACTCCCTAGCCCCCAACAGCCTTTTTTTTCATAACACTTTAACCAGAGTGACGGGAGAGCGGCATTTCAGAAAACGTGCTTATCTCGGCGAGAAAAAGCGATTTCGGCAATAAAATTTAAAACGCGTGTAAAACATAAACCAAACGATGAAATTGGTTACTTCTTCATGTATAATGATCAACTCGATACTCCCTAGCCCCCAACAGCCTTTTTTTTCATAACACTTTAACCAGAGTGACGGGAGAGCGGCATTTCAGAAAACGTGCTTATCTCGGCGAGAAAAAGCGATTTCGGCAATAAAATTTAAAACGCGTGTAAAACATAAACCAAACGATGAAATTGGTTATTTCTTCATGTATAATGATCAACTCGAGTCGAGCTCCAGGGAGAGAGGCTGATTTTTCGCTTTTTGAGGCCGACCGACGAACCGGCGCGGGGCGGACTCAAAAGCCCGCAGAGCCGTAGGCACTTAGAAAAGTTTCGCCTTTGGCTGTGAGCTCCAGGGGGAGAGGCTGGTTTTGCGTTATTTTAGGCCGGCTGGAGAACCGGCGCGGGTCGGACGCACAATCCCCGCAGAGCCGTGGGCACTTAGAAAATTTTTGCCAAGTTGGCTCTGAGCGCCTGGTACCTAATATGGAAGTATAGAGGCCGACTTTCGGGCAAGATCACGCCGCGTTAGGCTTCCAGGACCCCGGCTAAGCAATTTTACCGGGCCGCCCGGTTCTTTTTTTGAACCAGCCCGGTTCTTTTTACACTTCCAGCTGGAGCTCAGCAGCGGCTTTTTGCGCAAGATCACGCCGGGTTAGGCTTCCAGGACCTCGGCTAAGCAATTCTACCGGGCCGCCCGGTTCTTTTTTTGAACCAGCCCGGTTCTTTTTACACTTCCAGCTGGAGCTCACGAGCGGCTTTTTGGACAAGATCACGCCGTGTTAGGCTTCCAGAGCCCCGGCTAAGCAATTTTACCGGCCCGCCCGGTTCTTTTTTTTAACAAGCCCGGTTCTTTTTACACTTCCAGCTGGAGCTCAGCATCGTGTAAAACATAAACCAAACGATGAAATTGGTTATTTCTTCATGTATAATGATCAACTCGATACTCCCTAGCCCCCAACAGCCTTTTTTTTCATAACACTTTAACCAGAGTGACGGGAGAGCGGCATTTCAGAAAACGTGCTTATCTCGGCGAGAAAAAGCGATTTCGGCAATAAAATTTAAAACGCGTGTAAAACATAAACCAAACGATGAAATTGGTTATTTCTTCATGTATAATGATCAACTCGATACTCCCTAGCCCCCAACAGCCTTTTTTTTCATAACACTTTAACCAGAGTGACGGGAGAGCGGCATTTCAGAAAACGTGCTTATCTCGGCGAGAAAAAGCGATTTCGGCAATAAAATTTAAAACGCGTGTAAAACATAAATCAAACGATGAAATTGGTTATTTCTTCATGTATAATGATCAACTCGATACTCCCTAGCCCCCAACAGCCTTTTTTTTCATAACACTTTAACCAGAGTGACGGGAGAGCGGCATTTCAGAAAACGTGCTTATCTCGGCGAGAAAAAGAGATTTCGGCAATAAAATTTAAAACGCGTGTAAAACATAAACCAAACGATGAAATTGGTTATTTCTTCATGTATAATGATCAACTCGATACTCCCTAGCCCCCAACAGCCTTTTTTTTCATAACACTTTAACCAGAGTGACGGGAGAGCGGCATTTCAGAAAACGTGCTTATCTCGGCGAGAAAAAGCGATTTCGGCAATAAAATTTAAAACGCGTGTAAAACATAAACCAAACGATGAAATTGGTTATTTCTTCATGTATAATGATCAACTCGATACTCCCTAGCCCCCAACAGCCTTTTTTTTTCATAACACTTTAACCACAGTGACGGGAGAGCGGCATTTCAGAAAACGTGCTTATCTCGGCGAGAAAAAGCGATTTCAGCAATAAAATTTAAAACGCGTGTAAAACATAAACCAAACGATGAAATTGGTTATTTCTTCATGTATAATGATCAACTCGATACTCCCTAGCCCCCAACAGCCTTTTTTTTCACAACACTTTAACCAGAGTGACGGGAGAGCGGCATTTCAGAAAACGTGCTTATCTCGGCGAGAAAAAGCGATTTCGGCAATAAAATTTAAAACGCGTGTAAAACATAAACCAAACGATGAAATTGGTTATTTCTTCATGTATAATGATCAACTCGATACTCCCTAGCCCCCAACAGCCTTTTTTTTCATAACACTTTAACCAGAGTGACGGGAGAGCGGCATTTCAGAAAACGTGCTTATCTCGGCGAGAAAAAGCGATTTCGGCAATAAAATTTAAAACGCGTGTAAAACATAAACCAAACGATGAAATTGGTTATTTCTTCATGTATAATGATCAACTCGATACTCCCTAGCCCCCAACAGCCTTTTTTTTCATAACACTTTAACCAGAGTGACGGGAGAGCGGCATTTCAGAAAACGTGCTTATCTCGGCGAGAAAAAGCGATTTCGGCAATAAAATTTAAAACGCGTGTAAAACATAAACCAAACGATGAAATTGGTTATTTCTTCATGTATAATGATCAACTCGATACTCCCTAGCCCCCAACAGCCTTTTTTTTTATAACACTTTAACCAGAGTGACGGGAGAGCGGCATTTCAGAAAACGTGCTTATCTCGGCGAGAAAAAGCGATTTCGGCAATAAAATTTAAAACGCGTGTAAAACATAAACCAAACGATGAAATTGGTTATTTCTTCATGTATAATGATCAACTCGATACTCCCTAGCCCCCAACAGCCTTTTTTTTCATAACACTTTAACCAGAGTGACGGGAGAGCGGCATTTCAGAAAACGTGCTTATCTCGGCGAGAAAAAGCGATTTCGGCAATAAAATTTAAAACGCGTGTAAAACATAAACCAAACGATGAAATTGGTTATTTCTTCATGTATAATGATCAACTCGATACTCCCTAGCCCCCAACAGCCTTTTTTTTCATAACACTTTAACCAGAGTGACGGGAGAGCGGCATTTCAGAAAACGTGCTTATCTCGGCGAGAAAAAGCGATTTCGGCAATAAAATTTAAAACGCGTGTAAAACATAAACCAAACGATGAAATTGGTTATTTCTTCATGTATAATGATCAACTCGATACTCCCTAGCCCCCAACAGCCTTTTTTTTCATAACACTTTAACCAGAGTGACGGGAGAGCGGCATTTCAGAAAACGTGCTTATCTCGGCGAGAAAAAGCGATTTCGGCAATACAATTTAAAACGCGTGTAAAACATAAACCAAACGATGAAATTGGTTATTTCTTCATGTATAATGATCAACTCGATACTCCCTAGCCCCCAACAGCCTTTTTTTTCCATAACACTTTAACCAGAGTGACGGGAGAGCGGCATTTCAGAAAACGTGCTTATCTCGGCGAGAAAAAGCGATTTCGGCAATAAAATTTAAAACGCGTGTAAAACATAAACCAAACGATGAAATTGGTTATTTCTTCATGCATAATGATCAACTCGATACTCCCTAGCCCCCAGCAGCCTTTTTTTTCATAACACTTTAACCAGAGTGACGGGAGAGCGGCATTTCAGAAAACGTGCTTATCTCGGCGAGAAAAAGCGATTTCGGCAATAAAATTTAAAACGCGTGTAAAACATAAACCAAACGATGAAATTGGTTATTTCTTCATGTATAATGATCAACTCGAGTCGAGCTCCAGGGAGAGAGGCTGATTTTTCGCTTTTTGAGGCCGACCGACGAACCGGCGCGGGGCGGACTCAAAAGCCCGCAGAGCCGTAGGCACTTAGAAAAGTTTCGCCTTTGGCTGTGAGCTCCAGGGGGAGAGGCTGGTTTTACGTTATTTTAGGCCGGCTGGAGAACCGGCGCGGGTCGGACGCACAATCCCCGCAGAGCCGTGGGCACTTAGAAAATTTTTGCCAAGTTGGCTCTGAGCGCCTGGTACCTAATATGGAAGTATAGAGGCCGACTTTCGGGCAAGATCACGCCGCGTTAGGCTTCCAGGGCCCCGGCTAAGCAATTTTACCGGGCCGCCCGGTTCTTTTTTTGAACCAGCCCGGTTCTTTTTACACTTCCAGCTGGAGCTCAGCAGCGGCTTTTTGCGCAAGATCACGCCGGGTTAGGCTTCCAGGACCTCGGCTAAGCAATTCTACCGGGCCGCCCGGTTCTTTTTTTGAACCAGCCCGGTTCTTTTTACACTTCCAGCTGGAGCTCACGAGCGGCTTTTTGGACAAGATCACGCCGTGTTAGGCTTCCAGAGCCCCGGCTAAGCAATTTTACCGGCCCGCCCGGTTCTTTTTTTTAACCAGCCCGGTTCTTTTTACACTTCCAGCTGGAGCTCAGCAGCGGGTTTTTGGACAAGATCACGCCGTGTTAGGCTTCCAGAGCCCCGGCTAAGCAATTTTACAGGGTCGCCCGGTTCTTTTTTTTAACCAGCCCGGTTTTTTTTACACTTCCAGCTGGAGCTCAGCAGCAGCTTTATGCACAGTATCACGCCGGGTTAGGCTTCCAGAGCCCCGGCTAAGCAATTTTACCGGGCCGCCCGGTTCTTTTTTTTAACCAGCCCGGTTCTTTTTACACTTCCAGCTGGAGCTCAGCAGCGGCTTTTTGGAAAAGATCACGCCGTGTTAGGCTTCCAGAGCCCCGGCTAAGCAATTTTACCGGGTCGCCCGGTTCTTTTTTTTAACCAGCCCGGTTCTTTTTACACTTCCAGCTGGATTTCAGCAGCGGCTTTTTGGACAAGATCACGCCGTGTTAGGCTTCCAGAGCCCCGGCTAAGCAATTTTACCGGGTCGCCCGGTTCTTTTTTTAACCAGCCCGGTTCTTTTTACACTTCCAGCTGGAGCTCAGCATCGTGTAAAACATAAACCAAACGATGAAATTGGTTATTTCTTCATGTATAATGATCAACTCGATACTCCCTAGCCCCCAACAGCCTTTTTTTTCATAACACTTTAACCAGAGTGACGGGAGAGCGGCATTTCAGAAAACGTGCTTATCTCGGCGAGAAAAAGCGATTTCGGCAATAAAATTTAAAACGCGTGTAAAACATAAACCAAACGATGAAATTGGTTATTTCTTCATGTATAATGATCAACTCGATACTCCCTAGCCCCCAACAGCCTTTTTTTTCATAACACTTTAACCAGAGTGACGGGAGAGCGGCATTTCAGAAAACGTGCTTATCTCGGCGAGAAAAAGCGATTTCGGCAATAAAATTTAAAACGCGTGTAAAACATAAACCAAACGATGAAATTGGTTATTTCTTCATGTATAATGATCAACTCGATACTCCCTAGCCCCCAACAGCCTTTTTTTTCATAACACTTTAACCAGAGTGACGGGAGAGCGGCATTTCAGAAAACGTGCTTATCTCGGCGAGAAAAAGCGATTTCGGCAATAAAATTTAAAACGCGTGTAAAACATAAATCAAACGATGAAATTGGTTATTTCTTCATGTATAATGATCAACTCGATACTCCCTAGCCCCCAACAGCCTTTTTTTTCATAACACTTTAACCAGAGTGACGGGAGAGCGGCATTTCAGAAAACGTGCTTATCTCGGCGAGAAAAAGCGATTTCGGCAATAAAATTTAAAACGCGTGTAAAACATAAACCAAACGATGAAATTGGTTATTTCTTCATGTATAATGATCAACTCGATACTCCCTAGCCCCCAACAGCCTTTTTTTTCATAACACTTTAACCAGAGTGACGGGAGAGCGGCATTTCAGAAAACGTGCTTATCTCGGCGAGAAAAAGCGATTTCGGCAATAAAATTTAAAACGCGTGTAAAACATAAACCAAACGATGAAATTGGTTATTTCTTCATGTATAATGATCAACTCGAGTCGAGCTCCAGGGAGAGAGGCTGATTTTTCGCTTTTTGAGGCCGACCGACGAACCGGCGCGGGGCGGACTCAAAAGCCCGCAGAGCCGTAGGCACTTAGAAAAGTTTCGCCTTTGGCTGTGAGCTCCAGGGGGAGAGGCTGGTTTTGCGTTATTTTAGGCCGGCTGGAGAACCGGCGCGGGTCGGACGCACAATCCCCGCAGAGCCGTGGGCACTTAGAAAATTTTTGCCAAGTTGGCTCTGAGCGCCTGGTACCTAATATGGAAGTATAGAGGCCGACTTTCGGGCAAGATCACGCCGCGTTAGGCTTCCAGGACCCCGGCTAAGCAATTTTACCGGGCCGCCCGGTTCTTTTTTTGAACCAGCCCGGTTCTTTTTACACTTCCAGCTGGAGCTCAGCAGCGGCTTTTTGCGCAAGATCACGCCGGGTTAGGCTTCCAGGACCTCGGCTAAGCAATTCTACCGGGCCGCCCGGTTCTTTTTTTGAACCAGCCCGGTTCTTTTTACACTTCCAGCTGGAGCTCACGAGCGGCTTTTTGGACAAGATCACGCCGTGTTAGGCTTCCAGAGCCCCGGCTAAGCAATTTTACCGGCCCGCCCGGTTCTTTTTTTTAACCAGCCCGGTTCTTTTTACACTTCCAGCTGGAGCTCAGCATCGTGTAAAACATAAACCAAACGATGAAATTGGTTATTTCTTCATGTATAATGATCAACTCGATACTCCCTAGCCCCCAACAGCCTTTTTTTTCATAACACTTTAACCAGAGTGACGGGAGAGCGGCATTTCAGAAAACGTGCTTATCTCGGCGAGAAAAAGCGATTTCGGCAATAAAATTTAAAACGCGTGTAAAACATAAACCAAACGATGAAATTGGTTATTTCTTCATGTATAATGATCAACTCGATACTCCCTAGCCCCCAACAGCCTTTTTTTTCATAACACTTTAACCAGAGTGACGGGAGAGCGGCATTTCAGAAAACGTGCTTATCTCGGCGAGAAAAAGCGATTTCGGCAATAAAATTTAAAACGCGTGTAAAACATAAATCAAACGATGAAATTGGTTATTTCTTCATGTATAATGATCAACTCGATACTCCCTAGCCCCCAACAGCCTTTTTTTTCATAACACTTTAACCAGAGTGACGGGAGAGCGGCATTTCAGAAAACGTGCTTATCTCGGCGAGAAAAAGAGATTTCGGCAATAAAATTTAAAACGCGTGTAAAACATAAACCAAACGATGAAATTGGTTATTTCTTCATGTATAATGATCAACTCGATACTCCCTAGCCCCCAACAGCCTTTTTTTTCATAACACTTTAACCAGAGTGACGGGAGAGCGGCATTTCAGAAAACGTGCTTATCTCGGCGAGAAAAAGCGATTTCGGCAATAAAATTTAAAACGCGTGTAAAACATAAACCAAACGATGAAATTGGTTATTTCTTAATGTATAATGATCAACTCGATACTCCCTAGCCCCCAACAGCCTTTTTTTTTCATAACACTTTAACCACAGTGACGGGAGAGCGGCATTTCAGAAAACGTGCTTATCTCGGCGAGAAAAAGCGATTTCAGCAATAAAATTTAAAACGCGTGTAAAACATAAACCAAACGATGAAATTGGTTATTTCTTCATGTATAATGATCAACTCGATACTCCCTAGCCCCCAACAGCCTTTTTTTTCACAACACTTTAACCAGAGTGACGGGAGAGCGGCATTTCAGAAAACGTGCTTATCTCGGCGAGAAAAAGCGATTTCGGCAATAAAATTTAAAACGCGTGTAAAACATAAACCAAACGATGAAATTGGTTATTTCTTCATGTATAATGATCAACTCGATACTCCCTAGCCCCCAACAGCCTTTTTTTTCATAACACTTTAACCAGAGTGACGGGAGAGCGGCATTTCAGAAAACGTGCTTATCTCGGCGAGAAAAAGCGATTTCGGCAATAAAATTTAAAACGCGTGTAAAACATAAACCAAACCATGAAATTGGTTATTTCTTCATGTATAATGATCAACTCGATACTCCCTAGCCCCCAACAGCCTTTTTTTTCATAACACTTTAACCAGAGTGACGGGAGAGCGGCATTTCAGAAAACGTGCTTATCTCGGCGAGAAAAAGCGATTTCGGCAATAAAATTTAAAACGCGTGTAAAACATAAACCAAACGATGAAATTGGTTATTTCTTCATGTATAATGATCAACTCGATACTCCCTAGCCCCCAACAGCCTTTTTTTTCATAACACTTTAACCAGAGTGACGGGAGAGCGGCATTTCAGAAAACGTGCTTATCTCGGCGAGAAAAAGCGATTTCGGCAATAAAATTTAAAACGCGTGTAAAACATAAACCAAACGATGAAATTGGTTATTTCTTCATGTATAATGATCAACTCGATACTCCCTAGCCCCCAACAGCCTTTTTTTTCATAACACTTTAACCAGAGTGACGGGAGAGCGGCATTTCAGAAAACGTGCTTATCTCGGCGAGAAAAAGCGATTTCGGCAATAAAATTTAAAACGCGTGTAAAACATAAACCAAACGATGAAATTGGTTATTTCTTCATGTATAATGATCAACTCGATACTCCCTAGCCCCCAACAGCCTTTTTTTTCATAACACTTTAACCAGAGTGACGGGAGAGCGGCATTTCAGAAAACGTGCTTATCTCGGCGAGAAAAAGCGATTTCGGCAATAAAATTTAAAACGCGTGTAAAACATAAACCAAACGATGAAATTGGTTATTTCTTCATGTATAATGATCAACTCGATACTCCCTAGCCCCCAACAGCCTTTTTTTTCATAACACTTTAACCAGAGTGACGGGAGAGCGGCATTTCAGAAAACGTGCTTATCTCGGCGAGAAAAAGCGATTTCGGCAATAAAATTTAAAACGCGTGTAAAACATAAACCAAACGATGAAATTGGTTATTTCTTCATGTATAATGATCAACTCGATACTCCCTAGCCCCCAACAGCCTTTTTTTTCATAACACTTTAACCAGAGTGACGGGAGAGCGGCATTTCAGAAAACGTGCTTATCTCGGCGAGAAAAAGCGATTTCGGCAATAAAATTTAAAACGCGTGTAAAACATAAATCAAACGATGAAATTGGTTATTTCTTCATGTATAATGATCAACTCGATACTCCCTAGCCCCCAACAGCCTTTTTTTTCATAACACTTTAACCAGAGTGACGGGAGAGCGGCATTTCAGAAAACGTGCTTATCTCGGCGAGAAAAAGCGATTTCGGCAATAAAATTTAAAACGCGTGTAAAACATAAACCAAACGATGAAATTGGTTATTTCTTCATGTATAATGATCAACTCGATACTCCCTAGCCCCCAACAGCCTTTTTTTTCATAACACTTTAACCAGAGTGACGGGAGAGCGGCATTTCAGAAAACGTGCTTATCTCGGCGAGAAAAAGCGATTTCGGCAATAAAATTTAAAACGCGTGTAAAACATAAACCAAACGATGAAATTGGTTATTTCTTCATGTATAATGATCAACTCGATACGCCCTAGCCCCCAACAGCCTTTTTTTTCATAACACTTTAACCAGAGTGACGGGAGAGCGGCATTTCAGAAAACGTGCTTATCTCGGCGAGAAAAAGCGATTTCGGCAATAAAATTTAAAACGCGTGTAAAACATAAACCAAACGATGAAATTGGTTATTTCTTCATGTATAATGATCAACTCGATACTCCCTAGCCCCCAACAGCCTTTTTTTTCATAACACTTTAACCAGAGTGACGGGAGAGCGGCATTTCAGAAAACGTGCTTATCTCGGCGAGAAAAAGCGATTTCGGCAATAAAATTTAAAACGCGTGTAAAACATAAACCAAACGATGAAATTGGTTATTTCTTCATGTATAATGATCAACTCGATACTCCCTAGCCCCCAACAGCCTTTTTTTTCATAACACTTTAACCAGAGTGACGGGAGAGCGGCATTTCAGAAAACGTGCTTATCTCGGCGAGAAAAAGCGATTTCGGCAATAAAATTTAAAACGCGTGTAAAACATAAATCAAACGATGAAATTGGTTATTTCTTCATGTATAATGATCAACTCGATACTCCCTAGCCCCCAACAGCCTTTTTTTTCATAACACTTTAACCAGAGTGACGGGAGAGCGGCATTTCAGAAAACGTGCTTATCTCGGCGAGAAAAAGCAATTTCGGCAATAAAATTTAAAACGCGTGTAAAACATAAACCAAACGATGAAATTGGTTATTTCTTCATGTATAATGATCAACTCGATACTCCCTAGCCCCCAACAGCCTTTTTTTTCATAACACTTTAACCAGAGTGACGGGAGAGCGGCATTTCAGAAAACGTGCTTATCTCGGCGAGAAAAAGCGATTTCGGCAATAAAATTTAAAACGCGTGTAAAACATAAACCAAACGATGAAATTGGTTATTTCTTCATGTATAATGATCAACTCGAGTCGAGCTCCAGGGAGAGAGGCTGATTTTTCGCTTTTTGAGGCCGACCGACGAACCGGCGCGGGGCGGACTCAAAAGCCCGCAGAGCCGTAGGCACTTAGAAAAGTTTCGCCTTTGGCTGTGAGCTCCAGGGGGAGAGGCTGGTTTTGCGTTATTTTAGGCCGGCTGGAGAACCGGCGCGGGTCGGACGCACAATCCCCGCAGAGCCGTGGGCACTTAGAAAATTTTTGCCAAGTTGGCTCTGAGCGCCTGGTACCTAATATGGAAGTATAGAGGCCGACTTTCGGGCAAGATCACGCCGCGTTAGGCTTCCAGGACCCCGGCTAAGCAATTTTACCGGGCCGCCCGGTTCTTTTTTTGAACCAGCCCGGTTCTTTTTACACTTCCAGCTGGAGCTCAGCAGCGGCTTTTTGCGCAAGATCACGCCGGGTTAGGCTTCCAGGACCTCGGCTAAGCAATTCTACCGGGCCGCCCGGTTCTTTTTTTGAACCAGCCCGGTTCTTTTTACACTTCCAGCTGGAGCTCACGAGCGGCTTTTTGGACAAGATCACGCCGTGTTAGGCTTCCAGAGCCCCGGCTAAGCAATTTTACCGGCCCGCCCGGTTCTTTTTTTTAACCAGCCCGGTTCTTTTTACACTTCCAGCTGGAGCTCAGCATCGTGTAAAACATAAACCAAACGATGAAATTGGTTATTTCTTCATGTATAATGATCAACTCGATACTCCCTAGCCCCCAACAGCCTTTTTTTTCATAACACTTTAACCAAAGTGACGGGAGAGCGGCATTTCAGAAAACGTGCTTATCTCGGCGAGAAAAAGCGATTTCGGCAATAAAATTTAAAACGCGTGTAAAACATAAACCAAACGATGAAATTGGTTATTTCTTCATGTATAATGATCAACTCGATACTCCCTAGCCCCCAACAGCCTTTTTTTTCATAACACTTTAACCAGAGTGACGGGAGAGCGGCATTTCAGAAAACGTGCTTATCTCGGCGAGAAAAAGCAATTTCGGCAATAAAATTTAAAACGCGTGTAAAACATAAATCAAACGATGAAATTGGTTATTTCTTCATGTATAATGATCAACTCGATACTCCCTAGCCCCCAACAGCCTTTTTTTTCATAACACTTTAACCAGAGTGACGGGAGAGCGGCATTTCAGAAAACGTGCTTATCTCGGCGAGAAAAAGAGATTTCGGCAATAAAATTTAAAACGCGTGTAAAACATAAACCAAACGATGAAATTGGTTATTTCTTCATGTATAATGATCAACTCGATACTCCCTAGCCCCCAACAGCCTTTTTTTTCATAACACTTTAACCAGAGTGACGGGAGAGCGGCATTTCAGAAAACGTGCTTATCTCGGCGAGAAAAAGCGATTTCGGCAATAAAATTTAAAACGCGTGTAAAACATAAACCAAACGATGAAATTGGTTATTTCTTCATGTATAATGATCAACTCGATACTCCCTAGCCCCCAACAGCCTTTTTTTTTCATAACACTTTAACCACAGTGACGGGAGAGCGGCATTTCAGAAAACGTGCTTATCTCGGCGAGAAAAAGCGATTTCAGCAATAAAATTTAAAACGCGTGTAAAACATAAACCAAACGATGAAATTGGTTATTTCTTCATGTATAATGATCAACTCGATACTCCCTAGCCCCCAACAGCCTTTTTTTTCATAACACTTTAACCAGAGTGACGGGAGAGCGGCATTTCAGAAAACGTGCTTATCTCGGCGAGAAAAAGCGATTTCGGCAATAAAATTTAAAACGCGTGTAAAACATAAACCAAACGATGAAATTGGTTATCTCTTCATGTATAATGATCAACTCGATACTCCCTAGCCCCCAACAGCCTTTTTTTTCATAACACTTTAACCAGAGTGACGGGAGAGCGGCATTTCAGAAAACGTGCTTATCTCGGCGAGAAAAAGCGATTTCGGCAATAAAATTTAAAACGCGTGTAAAACATAAACCAAACGATGAAATTGGTTATTTCTTCATGTATAATGATCAACTCGATACTCCCTAGCCCCCAACAGCCTTTTTTTTCATAACACTTTAACCAGAGTGACGGGAGAGCGGCATTTCAGAAAACGTGCTTATCTCGGCGAGAAAAAGCGATTTCGGCAATAAAATTTAAAACGCGTGTAAAACATAAACCAAACGATGAAATTGGTTATTTCTTCATGTATAATGATCAACTCGATACTCCCTAGCCCCCAACAGCCTTTTTTTTCATAACACTTTAACCAGAGTGACGGGAGAGCGGCATTTCAGAAAACGTGCTTATCTCGGCGAGAAAAAGCGATTTCGGCAATAAAATTTAAAACGCGTGTAAAACATAAACCAAACGATGAAATTGGTTATTTCTTCATGTATAATGATCAACTCGATACTCCCTAGCCCCCAACAGCCTTTTTTTTCATAACACTTTAACCAGAGTGACGGGAGAGCGGCATTTCAGAAAACGTGCTTATCTCGGCGAGAAAAAGCGATTTCGGCAATAAAATTTAAAACGCGTGTAAAACATAAACCAAACGATGAAATTGGTTATTTCTTCATGTATAATGATCAACTCGATACTCCCTAGCCCCCAACAGCCTTTTTTTTCATAACACTTTAACCAGAGTGACGGGAGAGCGGCATTTCAGAAAACGTGCTTATCTCGGCGAGAAAAAGCGATTTCGGCAATAAAATTTAAAACGCGTGTAAAACATAAACCAAACGATGAAATTGGTTATTTCTTCATGTATAATGATCAACTCGATACTCCCTAGCCCCCAACAGCCTTTTTTTTCATAACACTTTAACCAGAGTGACGGGAGAGCGGCATTTCAGAAAACGTGCTTATCTCGGCGAGAAAAAGCGATTTCGGCAATACAATTTAAAACGCGTGTAAAACATAAACCAAACGATGAAATTGGTTATTTCTTCATGTATAATGATCAACTCGATACTCCCTAGCCCCCAACAGCCTTTTTTTTCATAACACTTTAACCAGAGTGACGGGAGAGCGGCATTTCAGAAAACGTGCTTATCTCGGCGAGAAAAAGCGATTTCGGCAATAAAATTTAAAACGCGTGTAAAACGTAAACCAAACGATGAAATTGGTTATTTCTTCATGTATAATGATCAACTCGATACTCCCTAGCCCCCAACAGCCTTTTTTTTTCATAACACTTTAACCAGAGTGACGGGAGAGCGGCATTTCAGAAAACGTGCTTATCTCGGCGAGAAAAAGCGATTTCGGCAATAAAATTTAAAACGCGTGTAAAACATAAACCAAACGATGAAATTGGTTATTTCTTCATGTATAATGATCAACTCGATACTCCCTAGCCCCCAACAGCCTTTTTTTTCATAACACTTTAACCAGAGTGACGGGAGAACGGCATTTCAGAAAACGTGCTTATCTCGGCGAGAAAAAGCGATTTCGGCAATAAAATTTAAAACGCGTGTAAAACGTAAACCAAACGATGAAATTGGTTATTTCTTCATGTATAATGATCAACTCGATACTCCCTAGCCCCCAACAGCCTTTTTTTTCATAACACTTTAACCAGAGTGACGGGAGAGCGGCATTTCGGAAAACGTGCTTATCTCGGCGAGAAAAAGCGATTTCGGCAATAAAATTTAAAACGCGTGTAAAACATAAACCAAACGATGAAATTGGTTATTTCTTCATGTATAATGATCAACTCGATACTCCCTAGCCCCCAACAGCCTTTTTTTTCATAACACTTTAACCAGAGTGACGGGAGAGCGGCATTTCAGAAAACGTGCTTATCTCGGCGAGAAAAAGCGATTTCGGCAATAAAATTTAAAACGCGTGTAAAACATAAACCAAACGATGAAATTGGTTATTTCTTCATGTATAATGATCAACTCGATACTCCCTAGCCCCCAACAGCCTTTTTTTTCACAACACTTTAACCAGAGTGACGGGAGAGCGGCATTTCAGAAAACGTGCTTATCTCGGCGAGAAAAAGCGATTTCGGCAATAAAATTTAAAACGCGTGTAAAACATAAACCAAACGATGAAATTGGTTATTTCTTCATGTATAATGATCAACTCGATACTCCCTAGCCCCCAACAGCCTTTTTTTTCATAACACTTTAACCAGAGTGACGGGAGAGCGGCATTTCAGAAAACGTGCTTATCTCGGCGAGAAAAAGCGATTTCGGCAATAAAATTTAAAACGCGTGTAAAACATAAACCAAACGATGAAATTGGTTATTTCTTCATGTATAATGATCAACTCGATACTCCCTAGCCCCCAATAGCCTTTTTTTTC
The DNA here is from genome assembly GCF_054491065.1 of Syngnathus leptorhynchus. Classification (NCBI taxonomy): domain Eukaryota; kingdom Metazoa; phylum Chordata; class Actinopteri; order Syngnathiformes; family Syngnathidae; genus Syngnathus; species Syngnathus leptorhynchus. The sequence continues at coordinate 2,160,005 of NW_028231992.1, read as the reverse complement.
ATAACACTTTAACCAGAGTGACGGGAGAGCGGCATTTCAGAAAACGTGCTTATCTCGGCGAGAAAAAGCGATTTCGGCAATAAAATTTAAAACGCGTGTAAAACATAAACCAAACGATGAAATTGGTTATTTCTTCATGTATAATGATCAACTCGATACTCCCTAGCCCCCAACAGCCTTTTTTTTCATAACACTTTAACCAGAGTGACGGGAGAGCGGCATTTCAGAAAACGTGCTTATCTCGGCGAGAAAAAGCGATTTCGGCAATAAAATTTAAAACGCGTGTAAAACATAAACCAAACGATGAAATTGGTTATTTCTTCATGTATAATGATCAACTCGATACTCCCCAGCCCCCAACAGCCTTTTTTTTTCATAACACTTTAACCAGAGTGACGGGAGAGCGGCATTTCAGAAAACGTGCTTATCTCGGCGAGAAAAAGCGATTTCGGCAATAAAATTTAAAACGCGTGTAAAACATAAACCAAACGATGAAATTGGTTATTTCTTCATGTATAATGATCAACTCGATACTCCCTAGCCCCCAACAGCCTTTTTTTTCATAACACTTTAACCAGAGTGACGGGAGAGCGGCATTTCAGAAAACGTGCTTATCTCGGCGAGAAAAAGCGATTTCGGCAAAAAAATTTAAAACGCGTGTAAAACATAAACCAAACGATGAAATTGGTTATTTCTTCATGTATAATGATCAACTCGATACTCCGTAGCCCCCAACAGCCTTTTTTTTCATAACACTTTAACCAGAGTGACGGGAGAGCGGCATTTCAGAAAACGTGCTTATCTCGGCGAGAAAAAGCGATTTCGGCAATAAAATTTAAAACGCGTGTAAAACATAAACCAAACGATGAAATTGGTTATTTCTTCATGTATAATGATCAACTCGATACTCCCTAGCCCCCAACAGCCTTTTTTTTTTAATAACACTTTAACCAGAGTGACGGGAGAGCGGCATTTCAGAAAACGTGCTTATCTCGGCGAGAAAAAGCGATTTCGGCAATAAAATTTAAAACGCGTGTAAAACATAAACCAAACGATGAAATTGGTTATTTCTTCATGTATAATGATCAACTCGATACTCCCTAGCCCCCAACAGCCTTTTTTTTTCATAACACTTTAACCAGAGTGACGGGAGAGCGGCATTTCAGAAAACGTGCTTATCTCGGCGAGAAAAAGCGATTTCGGCAATAAAATTTAAAACGCGTGTAAAACATAAACCAAACGATGAAATTGGTTATTTCTTCATGTATAATGATCAACTCGATACTCCCTAGCCCCCAACAGCCTTTTTTTTCATAACACTTTAACCAGAGTGACGGGAGAGCGGCATTTCAGAAAACGTGCTTATCTCGGCGAGAAAAAGCGATTTCGGCAATAAAATTTAAAACGCGTGTAAAACATAAACCAAACGATGAAATTGGTTATTTCTTCATGTATAATGATCAACTCGATACTCCCTAGCCCCCAACAGCCTTTTTTTTTCATAACACTTTAACCAGAGTGACGGGAGAGCGGCATTTCAGAAAACGTGCTTATCTCGGCGAGAAAAAGCGATTTCGGCAATAAAATTTAAAACGCGTGTAAAACATAAACCAAACGATGAAATTGGTTATTTCTTCATGTATAATGATCAACTCGATACTCCCTAGCACCCAACAGCCTTTTTTTTTCATAACACTTTAACCAGAGTGACGGGAGAGCGGCATTTCAGAAAACGTGCTTATCTCGGCGAGAAAAAGCGATTTCGGCAATAAAATTTAAAACGCGTGTAAAACATAAACCAAACGATGAAATTGGTTATTTCTTCATGTATAATGATGAACTCGATACTCCCTAGCCCCCAACAGCCTTTTTTTTCATAACACTTTAACCAGAGTGACGGGAGAGCGGCATTTCAGAAAACGTGCTTATCTCGGCGAGAAAAAGCGATTTCGGCAATAAAATTTAAAACACGTGTAAAACATAAACCAAACGATGAAATTGGTTATTTCTTCATGTATAATGATCAACTCGATACTCCCCAGCCCCCAACAGCCTTTTTTTTCATAACACTTTAACCAGAGTGACGGGAGAGCGGCATTTCAGAAAACGTGCTTATCTCGGCGAGAAAAAGCGATTTCGGCAATAAAATTTAAAACGCGTGTAAAACATAAACCAAACGATGAAATTGGTTATTTCTTCATGTATAATGATCAACTCGATACTCCCTAGCCCCCAACAGCCTTTTTTTCCCATAACACTTTAACCAGAGTGACGGGAGAGCGGCATTTCAGAAAACGTGCTTATCTCGGCGAGAAAAAGCGATTTCGGCAATAAAATTTAAAACGCGTGTAAAACATAAACCAAACGATGAAATTGGTTATTTCTTCATGCATAATGATCAACTCGATACTCCCTAGCCCCCAGCAGCCTTTTTTTCATAACACTTTAACCAGAGTGACGGGAGAGCGGCATTTCAGAAAACGTGCTTATCTCGGCGAGAAAAAGCGATTTCGGCAATAAAATTTAAAACGCGTGTAAAACATAAACCAAACGATGAAATTGGTTATTTCTTCATGTATAATGATCAACTCGAGTCGAGCTCCAGGGAGAGAGGCTGATTTTTCGCTTTTTGAGGCCGACCGACGAACCGGCGCGGGGCGGACTCAAAAGCCCGCAGAGCCGTAGGCACTTAGAAAAGTTTCGCCTTTGGCTGTGAGCTCCAGGGGGAGAGGCTGGTTTTACGTTATTTTAGGCCGGCTGGAGAACCGGCGCGGGTCGGACGCACAATCCCCGCAGAGCCGTGGGCACTTAGAAAATTTTTGCCAAGTTGGCTCTGAGCGCCTGGTACCTAATATGGAAGTATAGAGGCCGACTTTCGGGCAAGATCACGCCGCGTTAGGCTTCCAGGACCCCGGCTAAGCAATTTTACCGGGCCGCCCGGTTCTTTTTTTGAACCAGCCCGGTTCTTTTTACACTTCCAGCTGGAGCTCAGCAGCGGCTTTTTGCGCAAGATCACGCCGGGTTAGGCTTCCAGGACCTCGGCTAAGCAATTCTACCGGGCCGCCCGGTTCTTTTTTTGAACCAGCCCGGTTCTTTTTACACTTCCAGCTGGAGCTCACGAGCGGCTTTTTGGACAAGATCACGCCGTGTTAGGCTTCCAGAGCCCCGGCTAAGCAATTTTACCGGCCCGCCCGGTTCTTTTTTTTAACCAGCCCGGTTCTTTTTACACTTCCAGCTGGAGCTCAGCAGCGGGTTTTTGGACAAGATCACGCCGTGTTAGGCTTCCAGAGCCCCGGCTAAGCAATTTTACAGGGTCGCCCGGTTCTTTTTTTTAACCAGCCCGGTTTTTTTTACACTTCCAGCTGGAGCTCAGCAGCAGCTTTATGCACAGTATCACGCCGGGTTAGGCTTCCAGAGCCCCGGCTAAGCAATTTTACCGGGCCGCCCGGTTCTTTTTTTTAACCAGCCCGGTTCTTTTTACACTTCCAGCTGGAGCTCAGCAGCGGCTTTTTGGAAAAGATCACGCCGTGTTAGGCTTCCAGAGCCCCGGCTAAGCAATTTTACCGGGTCGCCCGGTTCTTTTTTTTAACCAGCCCGGTTCTTTTTACACTTCCAGGTGGATTTCAGCAGCGGCTTTTTGGACAAGATCACCCCGTGTTAGGCTTCCAGAGCCCCGGCTAAGCAATTTTACCGGGTCGCCCGGTTCTTTTTTTAACCAGCCCGGTTCTTTTTACACTTCCAGCTGGAGCTCAGCATCGTGTAAAACATAAACCAAACGATGAAATTGGTTATTTCTTCATGTATAATGATCAACTCGATACTCCCTAGCCCCCAACAGCCTTTTTTTTCATAACACTTTAACCAGAGTGACGGGAGAGCGGCATTTCAGAAAACGTGCTTATCTCGGCGAGAAAAAGCGATTTCGGCAATAAAATTTAAAACGCGTGTAAAACATAAACCAAACGATGAAATTGGTTATTTCTTCATGTATAATGATCAACTCGATACTCCCTAGCCCCCAACAGCCTTTTTTTTCATAACACTTTAACCAGAGTGACGGGAGAGCGGCATTTCAGAAAACGTGCTTATCTCGGCGAGAAAAAGCGATTTCGGCAATAAAATTTAAAACGCGTGTAAAACATAAACCAAACGATGAAATTGGTTATTTCTTCATGTATAATGATCAACTCGATACTCCCTAGCCCCCAACAGCCTTTTTTTTCATAACACTTTAACCAGAGTGACGGGAGAGCGTCATTTCAGAAAACGTGCTTATCTCGGCGAGAAAAAGCGATTTCGGCAATAAAATTTAAAACGCGTGTAAAACATAAATCAAACGATGAAATTGGTTATTTCTTCATGTATAATGATCAACTCGATACTCCCTAGCCCCCAACAGCCTTTTTTTTCATAACACTTTAACCAGAGTGACGGGAGAGCGGCATTTCAGAAAACGTGCTTATCTCGGCGAGAAAAAGCGATTTCGGCAATAAAATTTAAAACGCGTGTAAAACATAAACCAAACGATGAAATTGGTTATTTCTTCATGTATAATGATCAACTCGATACTCCCTAGCCCCCAACAGCCTTTTTTTTCATAACACTTTAACCAGAGTGACGGGAGAGCGGCATTTCAGAAAACGTGCTTATCTCGGCGAGAAAAAGCGATTTCGGCAATAAAATTTAAAACGCGTGTAAAACATAAACCAAACGATGAAATTGGTTATTTCTTCATGTATAATGATCAACTCGAGTCGAGCTCCAGGGAGAGAGGCTGATTTTTCGCTTTTTGAGGCCGACCGACGAACCGGCGCGGGGCGGACTCAAAAGCCCGCAGAGCCGTAGGCACTTAGAAAAGTTTCGCCTTTGGCTGTGAGCTCCAGGGGGAGAGGCTGGTTTTGCGTTATTTTAGGCCGGCTGGAGAACCGGCGCGGGTCGGACGCACAATCCCCGCAGAGCCGTGGGCACTTAGAAAATTTTTGCCAAGTTGGCTCTGAGCGCCTGGTACCTAATATGGAAGTATAGAGGCCGACTTTCGGGCAAGATCACGCCGCGTTAGGCTTCCAGGACCCCGGCTAAGCAATTTTACCGGGTCGCCCGGTTCTTTTTTTGAACCACCCCGGTTCTTTTTACACTTCCAGCTGGAGCTCAGCAGCGGCTTTTTGCGCAAGATCACGCCGGGTTAGGCTTCCAGGACCTCGGCTAAGCAATTCTACCGGGCCGCCCGGTTCTTTTTTTGAACCAGCCCGGTTCTTTTTACACTTCCAGCTGGAGCTCACGAGCGGCTTTTTGGACAAGATCACGCCGTGTTAGGCTTCCAGAGCCCCGGCTAAGCAATTTTACCGGCCCGCCCGGTTCTTTTTTTTAACCAGCCCGGTTCTTTTTACACTTCCAGCTGGAGCTCAGCATCGTGTAAAACATAAACCAAACGATGAAATTGGTTATTTCTTCATGTATAATGATCAACTCGATACTCCCTAGCCCCCAACAGCCTTTTTTTTCATAACACTTTAACCAGAGTGACGGGAGAGCGGCATTTCAGAAAACGTGCTTATCTCGGCGAGAAAAAGCGATTTCGGCAATAAAATTTAAAACGCGTGTAAAACATAAACCAAACGATGAAATTGGTTATTTCTTCATGTATAATGATCAACTCGATACTCCCTAGCCCCCAACAGCCTTTTTTTTCATAACACTTTAACCAGAGTGACGGGAGAGCGGCATTTCAGAAAACGTGCTTATCTCGGCGAGAAAAAGCGATTTCGGCAATAAAATTTAAAACGCGTGTAAAACATAAATCAAACGATGAAATTGGTTATTTCTTCATGTATAATGATCAACTCGATACTCCCTAGCCCCCAACAGCCTTTTTTTTTCATAACACTTTAACCAGAGTGACGGGAGAGCGGCATTTCAGAAAACGTGCTTATCTCGGCGATAAAAAGAGATTTCGGCAATAAAATTTAAAACGCGTGTAAAACATAAACCAAACGATGAAATTGGTTATTTCTTCATGTATAATGATCAACTCGATACTCCCTAGCCCCCAACAGCCTTTTTTTTCATAACACTTTAACCAGAGTGACGGGAGAGCGGCATTTCAGAAAACGTGCTTATCTCGGCGAGAAAAAGCGATTTCGGCAATAAAATTTAAAACGCGTGTAAAACATAAACCAAACGATGAAATTGGTTATTTCTTCATGTATAATGATCAACTCGATACTCCCTAGCCCCCAACAGCCTTTTTTTTTCATAACACTTTAACCACAGTGACGGGAGAGCGGCATTTCAGAAAACGTGCTTATCTCGGCGAGAAAAAGCGATTTCAGCAATAAAATTTAAAACGCGTGTAAAACATAAACCAAACGATGAAATTGGTTATTTCTTCATGTATAATGATCAACTCGATACTCCCTAGCCCCCAACAGCCTTTTTTTTCATAACACTTTAACCAGAGTGACGGGAGAGCGGCATTTCAGAAAACGTGCTTATCTCGGCGAGAAAAAGCGATTTCGGCAATAAAATTTAAAACGCGTGTAAAACATAAACCAAACGATGAAATTGGTTATTTCTTCATGTATAATGATCAACTCGATACTCCCTAGCCCCCAACAGCCTTTTTTTTCATAACACTTTAACCAGAGTGACGGGAGAGCGGCATTTCAGAAAACGTGCTTATCTCGGCGAGAAAAAGCGATTTCGGCAATAAAATTTAAAACGCGTGTAAAACATAAACCAAACGATGAAATTGGTTATTTCTTCATGTATAATGATCAACTCGATACTCCCTAGCCCCCAACAGCCTTTTTTTTCATAACACTTTAACCAGAGTGACGGGAGAGCGGCATTTCAGAAAACGTGCTTATCTCGGCGAGAAAAAGCGATTTCGGCAATAAAATTTAAAACGCGTGTAAAACATAAACCAAACGATGAAATTGGTTATTTCTTCATGTATAATGATCAACTCGATACTCCCTAGCCCCCAACAGCCTTTTTTTTCATAACACTTTAACCAGAGTGACGGGAGAGCGGCATTTCAGAAAACGTGCTTATCTCGGCGAGAAAAAGCGATTTCGGCAATAAAATTTAAAACGCGTGTAAAACATAAACCAAACGATGAAATTGGTTATTTCTTCATGTATAATGATCAACTCGATACTCCCTAGCCCCCAACAGCCTTTTTTTTTCATAACACTTTAACCACAGTGACGGGAGAGCGGCATTTCAGAAAACGTGCTTATCTCGGCGAGAAAAAGCGATTTCAGCAATAAAATTTAAAACGCGTGTAAAACATAAACCAAACGATGAAATTGGTTATTTCTTCATGTATAATGATCAACTCGATACTCCCTAGCCCCCAACAGCCTTTTTTTTCATAACACTTTAACCAGAGTGACGGGAGAGCGGCATTTCAGAAAACGTGCTTATCTCGGCGAGAAAAAGCGATTTCGGCAATAAAATTTAAAACGCGTGTAAAACATAAACCAAACGATGAAATTGGTTATTTCTTCATGTATAATGATCAACTCGATACTCCCTAGCCCCCAACAGCCTTTTTTTTCATAACACTTTAACCAGAGTGACGGGAGAGCGGCATTTCAGAAAACGTGCTTATCTCGGCGAGAAAAAGCGATTTCGGCAATAAAATTTAAAACGCGTGTAAAACATAAACCAAACGATGAAATTGGTTATTTCTTCATGTATAATGATCAACTCGATACTCCCTAGCCCCCAACAGCCTTTTTTTTCATAACACTTTAACCAGAGTGACGGGAGAGCGGCATTTCAGAAAACGTGCTTATCTCGGCGAGAAAAAGCGATTTCGGCAATAAAATTTAAAACGCGTGTAAAACATAAACCAAACGATGAAATTGGTTATTTCTTCATGTATAATGATCAACTCGATACTCCCTAGCCCCCAACAGCCTTTTTTTTCATAACACTTTAACCAGAGTGACGGGAGAGCGGCATTTCAGAAAACGTGCTTATCTCGGCGAGAAAAAGCGATTTCGGCAATAAAATTTAAAACGCGTGTAAAACATAAACCAAACGATGAAATTGGTTATTTCTTCATGTATAATGATCAACTCGATACTCCCTAGCCCCCAACAGCCTTTTTTTTCATAACACTTTAACCAGAGTGACGGGAGAGCGGCATTTCAGAAAACGTGCTTATCTCGGCGAGAAAAAGCGATTTCGGCAATAAAATTTAAAACGCGTGTAAAACATAAACCAAACGATGAAATTGGTTATTTCTTCATGTATAATGATCAACTCGATACTCCCTAGCCCCCAACAGCCTTTTTTTTCATAACACTTTAACCAGAGTGACGGGAGAGCGGCATTTCAGAAAACGTGCTTATCTCGGCGAGAAAAAGCGATTTCGGCAATAAAATTTAAAACGCGTGTAAAACATAAACCAAACGATGAAATTGGTTATTTCTTCATGTATAATGATCAACTCGATACTCCCTAGCCCCCAACAGCCTTTCTTTTCATAACACTTTAACCAGAGTGACGGGAGAGCGGCATTTCAGAAAACGTGCTTATCTCGGCGAGAAAAAGCGATTTCGGCAATACAATTTAAAACGCGTGTAAAACATAAACCAAACGATGAAATTGGTTATTTCTTCATGTATAATGATCAACTCGATACTCCCTAGCCCCCAACAGCCTTTTTTTTCATAACACTTTAACCAGAGTGACGGGAGAGCGGCATTTCAGAAAACGTGCTTATCTCGGCGAGAAAAAGCGATTTCGGCAATAAAATTTAAAACGCGTGTAAAACATAAACCAAACGATGAAATTGGTTATTTCTTCATGTATAATGATCAACTCGATACTCCCTAGCCCCCAACAGCCTTTTTTTTCATAACACTTTAACCAGAGTGACGGGAGAGCGGCATTTCAGAAAACGTGCTTATCTCGGCGAGAAAAAGCGATTTCGGCAATACAATTTAAAACGCGTGTAAAACATAAACCAAACGATGAAATTGGTTATTTCTTCATGTATAATGATCAACTCGATACTCCCTAGCCCCCAACAGCCTTTTTTTTCATAACACTTTAACCAGAGTGACGGGAGAGCGGCATTTCAGAAAACGTGCTTATCTCGGCGAGAAAAAGCGATTTCGGCAATAAAATTTAAAACGCGTGTAAAACATAAACCAAACGATGAAATTGGTTATTTCTTCATGTATAATGATCAACTCGATACTCCCTAGCCCCCAACAGCCTTTTTTTTCATAACACTTTAACCAGAGTGACGGGAGAGCGGCATTTCAGAAAACGTGCTTATCTCGGCGAGAAAAAGCGATTTCGGCAATAAAATTTAAAACGCGTGTAAAACATAAACCAAACGATGAAATTGGTTATTTCTTCATGTATAATGATCAACTCGATACTCCCTAGCCCCCAACAGCCTTTTTTTTCATAACACTTTAACCAGAGTGACGGGAGAGCGGCATTTCAGAAAACGTGCTTATCTCGGCGAGAAAAAGCGATTTCGGCAATAAAATTTAAAACGCGTGTAAAACATAAACCAAACGATGAAATTGGTTATTTCTTCATGTATAATGATCAACTCGATACTCCCTAGCCCCCAACAGCCTTTTTTTTCATAACACTTTAACCAGAGTGACGGGAGAGCGGCATTTCAGAAAACGTGCTTATCTCGGCGAGAAAAAGCGATTTCGGCAATAAAATTTAAAACGCGTGTAAAACATAAACCAAACGATGAAATTGGTTATTTCTTCATGTATAATGATCAACTCGATACTCCCTAGCCCCCAACAGCCTTTTTTTTCATAACACTTTAACCAGAGTGACGGGAGAGCGGCATTTCAGAAAACGTGCTTATCTCGGCGAGAAAAAGCGATTTCGGCAATAAAATTTAAAACGCGTGTAAAACATAAACCAAACGATGAAATTGGTTATTTCTTCATGTATAATGATCAACTCGATACTCCCTAGCCCCCAACAGCCTTTTTTTTCATAACACTTTAACCAGAGTGACGGGAGAGCGGCATTTCAGAAAACGTGCTTATCTCGGCGAGAAAAAGCGATTTCGGCAATAAAATTTAAAACGCGTGTAAAACATAAACCAAACGATGAAATTGGTTATTTCTTCATGTATAATGATCAACTCGATACTCCCTAGCCCCCAACAGCCTTTTTTTTCATAACACTTTAACCAGAGTGACGGGAGAGCGGCATTTCAGAAAACGTGCTTATCTCGGCGAGAAAAAGCGATTTCGGCAATACAATTTAAAACGCGTGTAAAACATAAACCAAACGATGAAATTGGTTATTTCTTCATGTATAATGATCAACTCGATACTCCCTAGCCCCCAACAGCCTTTTTTTTCATAACACTTTAACCAGAGTGACGGGAGAGCGGCATTTCAGAAAACGTGCTTATCTCGGCGAGAAAAAGCGATTTCGGCAATACAATTTAAAACGCGTGTAAAACATAAACCAAACGATGAAATTGGTTATTTCTTCATGTATAATGATCAACTCGATACTCCCTAGCCCCCAACAGCCTTTTTTTTCATAACACTTTAACCAGAGTGACGGGAGAGCGGCATTTCAGAAAACGTGCTTATCTCGGCGAGAAAAAGCGATTTCGGCAATAAAATTTAAAACGCGTGTAAAACATAAACCAAACGATGAAATTGGTTATTTCTTCATGTATAATGATCAACTCGATACTCCCTAGCCCCCAACAGCCTTTTTTTTCATAACACTTTAACCAGAGTGACGGGAGAGCGGCATTTCAGAAAACGTGCTTATCTCGGCGAGAAAAAGCGATTTCGGCAATAAAATTTAAAACGCGTGTAAAACATAAACCAAACGATGAAATTGGTTATTTCTTCATGTATAATGATCAACTCGATACTCCCTAGCCCCCAACAGCCTTTTTTTTCATAACACTTTAACCAGAGTGACGGGAGAGCGGCATTTCAGAAAACGTGCTTATCTCGGCGAGAAAAAGCGATTTCGGCAATAAAATTTAAAACGCGTGTAAAACATAAACCAAACGATGAAATTGGTTATTTCTTCATGTATAATGATCAACTCGATACTCCCTAGCCCCCAACAGCCTTTTTTTTCATAACACTTTAACCAGAGTGACGGGAGAGCGGCATTTCAGAAAACGTGCTTATCTCGGCCAGAAAAAGCGATTTCGGCAATAAAATTTAAAACGCGTGTAAAACATAAACCAAACGATGAAATTGGTTATTTCTTCATGTAAAATGATCAACTCGATACTCCCTAGCCCCCAACAGCCTTTTTTTTCATAACACTTTAACCAGAGTGACGGGAGAGCGGCATTTCAGAAAACGTGCTTATCTCGGCGAGAAAAAGCGATTTCGGCAATAAAATTTAAAACGCGTGTAAAACATAAACCAAACGATGAAATTGGTTATTTCTTCACGTATAATGATCAACTCGATACTCCCTAGCCCCCAACAGCCTTTTTTTTCATAACACTTTAACCAGAGTGACGGGAGAGCGGCATTTCAGAAAACGTGCTTATCTCGGCGAGAAAAAGCGATTTCGGCAATAAAATTTAAAACGCGTGTAAAACATAAACCAAACGATGAAATTGGTTATTTCTTCACGTATAATGATCAACTCGATACTCCCTAGCCCCCAACAGCCTTTTTTTTCATAACACTTTAACCAGAGTGACGGGAGAGCGGCATTTCAGAAAACGTGCTTATCTCGGCGAGAAAAAGCGATTTCGGCAATAAAATTTAAAACGCGTGTAAAACATAAACCAAACGATGAAATTGGTTATTTCTTCATGTATAATGATCAACTCGATACTCCCTAGCCCCCAACAGCCTTTTTTTTCATAACACTTTAACCAGAGTGACGGGAGAGCGGCATTTCAGAAAACGTGCTTATCTCGGCGAGAAAAAGCGATTTCGGCAATAAAATTTAAAACGCGTGTAAAACATAAACCAAACGATGAAATTGGTTATTTCTTCATGTATAATGATCAACTCGATACTCCCTAGCCCCCAACAGCCTTTTTTTTCATAACACTTTAACCAGAGTGACGGGAGAGCGGCATTTAAGAAAACGTGCTTATCTCGGCGAGAAAAAGCGATTTCGGCAATAAAATTTAAAACGCGTGTAAAACATAAACCAAACGATGAAATTGGTTATTTCTTCATGTATAATGATCAACTCGATACTCCCTAGCCCCCAACAGCCTTTTTTTTCATAACACTTTAACCAGAGTGACGGGAGAGCGGCATTTCAGAAAACGTGCTTATCTCGGCGAGAAAAAGCGATTTCGGCAATAAAATTTAAAACGCGTGTAAAACATAAACCAAACGATGAAATTGGTTATTTCTTCATGTATAATGATCAACTCGATACTCCCTAGCCCCCAACAGCCTTTTTTTTCATAACACTTTAACCAGAGTGACGGGAGAGCGGCATTTCAGAAAACGTGCTTATCTCGGCGAGAAAAAGCGATTTCGGCAATAAAATTTAAAACGCGTGTAAAACATAAACCAAACGATGAAATTGGTTATTTCTTCATGTAAAATGATCAACTCGATACTCCCTAGCCCCCAACAGCCTTTTTTTTCATAACACTTTAACCAGAGTGACGGGAGAGCGGCATTTCAGAAAACGTGCTTATCTCGGCGAGAAAAAGCGATTTCGGCAATAAAATTTAAAACGCGTGTAAAACATAAACCAAACGATGAAATTGGTTATTTCTTCATGTATAATGATCAACTCGATACTCCCTAGCCCCCAACAGCCTTTTTTTTCATAACACTTTAACCAGAGTGACGGGAGAGCGGCATTTCAGAAAACGTGCTTATCTCGGCGAGAAAAAGCGATTTCGGCAATAAAATTCGAGTCGAGCTCCAGGGAGAGAGGCTGATTTTTCGCTTTTTGAGGCCGACCGACGAACCGGCGCGGGGCGGACTCAAAAGCCCGCAGAGCCGTAGGCACTTAGAAAAGTTTCGCCTTTGGCTGTGAGCTCCAGGGGGAGAGGCTGGTTTTGCGTTATTTTAGGCCGGCTGGAGAACCGGCGCGGGTCGGACGCACAATCCCCGCAGAGCCGTGGGCACTTCGAAAATTTTTGCCAAGTTGGCTCTGAGCGCCTGGTACCTAATATGGAAGTATAGAGGCCGACTTTTGGGCAAGATCACGCCGCGTTAGGCTTCCAGGACCCCGGCTAAGCAATTTTACCGGGCCGCCCGGTTCTTTTTTTGAACCAGCCCGGTTCTTTTTACACTTCCAGCTGGAGCTCAACAGCGGCTTTTTGCGCAAGATCACGCCGGGTTAGGCTTCCAGGACCTCGGCTAAGCAATTCTACCGGGCCGCCCGGTTCTTTTTTTGAACCAGCCCGGTTCTTTTTACACTTCCAGCTGGAGCTCACGAGCGGCTTTTTGGACAAGATCACGCCGTGTTAGGCTTCCAGAGCCCCGGCTAAGCAATTTTACCGGCCCGCCCGGTTCTTTTTTTTAACCAGCCCGGTTCTTTTTACACTTCCAGCTGGAGCTCAGCAGCGGGTTTTTGGACAAGATCACGCCGTGTTAGGCTTCCAGAGCCCCGGCTAAGCAATTTTACAGGGTCGCCCGGTTCTTTTTTTTAACCAGCCCGGTTTTTTTTACACTTCCAGCTGGAGCTCAGCAGCGGCTTTTTGCACAGTATCACGCCGGGTTAGGCTTCCAGAGCCCCGGCTGAGCAATTTTACCGGGCCGCCCGGTTCTTTTTTTTAACCAGCCCGGTTCTTTTTACACTTCCAGCTGGAGCTCAGCAGCGGCTTTTTGGACAAGATCACGCCGTGTTAGGCTTCCAGAGCCCCGGCTAAGCAATTTTACCGGGTCGCCCGGTTCTTTTTTTTAACCAGCCCGGTTCTTTTTACACTTCCAGCTGGAGCTCAGCAGCGGCTTTTTGGACAAGATCACGCCGTGTTAGGCTTCCAGAGCCCCGGCTAAGCAATTTTACCGGGTCGCCCGGTTCTTTTTTTAACCAGTCCGGTTCTTTTTACACTTCCAGCTGGAGCTCAGCATCGTGTAAAACATAAACCAAACGATGAAATTGGTTATTTCTTCATGTATAATGATCAACTCGATACTCCCTAGCCCCCAACCGACTTTTTTTCCATAACACTTTAACCAGAGTGACGGGAGAGCGGCATTTCAGAAAACGTGCTTATCTCGGCGAGAAAAAGCGATTTCGGCAATAAAATTTAAAACGCGTGTAAAACATAAACCAAACGATGAAATTGGTTATTTCTTCATGTATAATGATCAACTCGATACTCCCTAGCCCCCAACACCCTTTTTTTTCACAACACTTTAACCAGAGTGACGGGAGAGCGGCATTTCAGAAAACGTGCTTATCTCGGCGAGAAAAAGCGATTTCGGCAATACAATTTAAAATGCGTGTAAAACATAAACCAAACGATGAAATTGGTTATTTCTTCATGTATAATGATCAACTCGATACTCCCTAGCCCCCAACAGCCTTTTCTTTCATAACACTTTAACCAGAGTGACGGGAGAGCGGCATTTCAGAAAACGTGCTTATCTCGGCGAGAAAAAGCGATTTCGGCAATAAAATTTAAAACGCGTGTAAAACATAAACCAAACGATGAAATTGGTTATTTCTTCATGTATAATGATCAGCTCGATACTCCCTAGCCCCCAACAGCCTTTTTTTTTATAACACTTTAACCAGAGTGACGGGAGAGCGGCATTTCAGAAAACGTGCTTATCTCGGCGAGAAAAAGCGATTTCGGCAATAAAATTTAAAACGCGTGTAAAACATAAACCAAGCGATGAAATTGGTTATTTCTTCATGTATAATGATCAACTCGATACTCCCTAGCCCCCAACAGCCTTTTTTTTCATAACACTTTAACCAGAGTGACGGGAGAGCGGCATTTCAGAAAACGTGCTTATCTCGGCGAGAAAAAGCGATTTCGGCAATAAAATTTAAAACGCGTGTAAAACATAAACCAAATGATGAAATTGGTAATTTCTTCATGTATAATGATCAACTCGATACTCCCTAGCCCCCAACAGCCTTTTTTTTCATAACACTTTAACCAGAGTGACGGGAGAGCGGCATTTCAGAAAACGTGCTTATCTCGGCGAGAAAAAGCGATTTCGGCAATAAAATTTAAAACGCGTGTAAAACATAAACCAAACGAGGAAATTGGTTATTTCTTCATGTATAATGATCAACTCGATACTCCCTAGCCCCCAACCGACTTTTTTTTCATAACACTTTAACCAGAGTGACGGGAGAGCGGCATTTCAGAAAACGTGCTAATCTCGGCGAGAAAAAGCGATTTCGGCAATAAAATTTAAAACGCGTGTAAAACATAAACCAAACGATGAAATTGGTTATTTCTTCATGTATAATGATCAACTCGATACTCCCTAGCCCCCAACAGCCTTTTTTTTCACAACACTTTAACCAGAGTGACGGGAGAGCGGCATTTCAGAAAACGTGCTTATCTCGGCGAGAAAAAGCGATTTCGGCAATAAAATTTAAAACGCGTGTAAAACATAAACCAAACGATGAAATTGGTTATTTCTTCATGTATAATGATCAACTCGATACTCCCTAGCCCCCAACAGCCTTTTTTTTCATAACACTTTAACCAGAGTGACGGGAGAGCGGCATTTCAGAAAACGTGCTTATCTCGGCGAGAAAAAGCGATTTCGGCAATAAAATTTAAAACGCGTGTAAAACATAAACCAAACGATGAAATTGGTTATTTCTTCATGTATAATGATCAACTCGAGTCGAGCTCCAGGGAGAGAGGCTGATTTTTCGCTTTTTGAGGCCGACCGACGAACCGGCGCGGGGCGGACTCAAAAGCCCGCAGAGCCGTAGGCACTTAGAAAAGTTTCGCCTTTGGCTGTGAGCTCTAGGGGGAGAGGCTGATTTTGCGTTATTTCAGGCCGGCTGGAGAACCGGCGCGGGTCGGATGCACAATCCCCGCAGAGCCGTGGGCACTTAGAAAATTTTCGCCAAGTTGGCTGTGAGCGCCTGGTACCTAATATGGAAGTATAGAGGCCGACTTTCGGGCAAGATCACGCCGGGTTAGGCTTCCAGGACCCCGGCTAAGCAATTTTACCGGGCCGCCCGGTTCTTTTTTTGAACCAGCCCGGTTCTTTTTACACTTCCAGCTGGAGCTCAGCAGCGGCTTTTTGCGCAAGATCACATCGGGTTAGGCTTCCAGGACCTCGGCTAAGCAATTCTACCGGGCCGCCCGGTTCTTTTTTTGAACCAGCCCGGTTCTTTTTACACTTCCAGCTGGAGCTCACGAGCGGCTTTTTGGACAAGATCGCGGCGTGTTAGGCTTCCAGAGCCCCGGCTAAGCAATTTTACCGGCCGGCCCGGTTCTTTTTTTTTTTAACCAGCCCGGTTCTTTTTACACTTCAGGGTGGAGCTCAGCAGCGGCTTTTTGGACAATATCACGCCGGGTTAGGCTTCCAGGACCCCGGCTAAGCAATTTTACCGGGCCGCCCGGTTCTTTTTTTTAACCAGCCCGGTTCTTTTTACACTTCCAGCTGGAGCTCAGCAGCGGCTTTTTGGACAAAATCACGCCGTGTTAGGCTTCCAGAGCCCCGGCTAAGCAATTTTACCGGGTCGCCCGGTTTTTTTTTTAACCAGCCCTGTTCTTTTTTTAACCAGCCCGGTTCTTTTTTAACTTCCAGCTGGAGCTCAGCAGCGGCTTTTTGCACAGTATCACGCCGGGTTAGGCTTCCAGGACCCCGGCTAAGCAATTTTACCGGGCCGCCCGTTACTATTTTTTTAACCAGCCCGGTTCTTTTTACACTTCCAGCTGGAGCTCAGCAGCGGCTTTTTGGACAATATCACGCCGGGTTAGGCTTCCAGGACCCCGGCTAAGCAATTTTACAAGCCCGCCCGGTTATTTTTTAAACCAGCCCGTTTCTTTTTACACTTCCAGCTGGAGCTCACGAGCGGCTTTTTGTAAAAGATCACGCCGTGTTAGGCTTCCAGAGCCCCGGCTAAGCAATTTTACCGGGTCGCCCGGTTCTTTTTTTAACCAGCCCGGTTCTTTTTACACTTCCAGCTGGAGCTCAGCAGCGGCTTTTTGCACAAGATCACGCCGGGTTAGGCTTCCAGGACCCCGGCTAAGCAGATCAACTTGATACTCCCTAGCCCCCAACAGCCCTTTTTTTTTTTTTTTTTTATAACAAATTAACTAGAGTGACGGGAGAGCGACATTTCAGAAAACGTGCTTATCTCGGCGAGAAAAAGCGATTTCGGCAATAAAATTTAAAACGCGTGTAAAACATAAACCAAACGATGAAATTGGTTATTTCTTCATGTATAATGATCAGCTCGATACTCCCTAGCCCCCAACAGCCTTTTTTTTCATAACACTTTAACCAGAGTGACGGGAGAGCGGCATTTCAGAAAACGTGCTTATCTCGGCGAGAAAAAGCGATTTCGGCAATAAAATTTAAAACGCGTGTAAAACATAAACCAAGCGATGAAATTGGTTATTTCTTCATGTATAATGATCAACTCGATACTCCCTAGCCCCCAACAGCCTTTTTTTTCATAACACTTTAACCAGAGTGACGGGAGAGCGGCATTTCAGAAAACGTGCTTATCTCGGCGAGAAAAAGCGATTTCGGCAATAAAATTTAAAACGCGTGTAAAACATAAACCAAATGATGAAATTGGTAATTTCTTCATGTATAATGATCAACTCGATACTCCCTAGCCCCCAACAGCCTTTTTTTTCATAACACTTTAACCAGAGTGACGGGAGAGCGGCATTTCAGAAAACGTGCTTATCTCGGCGAGAAAAAGCGATTTCGGCAATAAAATTTAAAACGCGTGTAAAACATAAACCAAACGAGGAAATTGGTTATTTCTTCATGTATAATGATCAACTCGATACTCCCTAGCCCCCAACCGACTTTTTTTTCATAACACTTTAACCAGAGTGACGGGAGAGCGGCATTTCAGAAAACGTGCTAATCTCGGCGAGAAAAAGCGATTTCGGCAATAAAATTTAAAACGCGTGTAAAACATAAACCAAACGATGAAATTGGTTATTTCTTCATGTATAATGATCAACTCGATACTCCCTAGCCCCCAACAGCCTTTTTTTTCATAACACTTTAACCAGAGTGACGGGAGAGCGGCATTTCAGAAAACGTGCTTATCTCGGCGAGAAAAAGCGATTTCGGCAATAAAATTTAAAACGCGTGTAAAACATAAACCAAACGATGAAATTGGTTATTTCTTCATGTATAATGATCAACTCGATACTCCCTAGCCCCCAACAGCCTTTTTTTTCATAACACTTTAACCAGAGTGACGGGAGAGCGGCATTTCAGAAAACGTGCTTATCTCGGCGAGAAAAAGCAATTTCGGCAATAAAATTTAAAACGCGTGTAAAACATAAACCAAACGATGAAATTGGTAATTTCTTCATGTATAATGATCAACTCGATACTCCCTAGCCCCCAACAGCCTTTTTTTTCATAACACTTTAACCAGAGTGACGGGAGAGCGGCATTTCAGAAAACGTGCTTATCTCGGCGAGAAAAAGCGATTTCGGCAATAAAATTTAAAACGCGTGTAAAACATAAACCAAACGAGGAAATTGGTTATTTCTTCATGTATAATGATCAACTCGATACTCCCTAGCCCCCAACCGACTTTTTTTTCATAACACTTTAACCAGAGTGACGGGAGAGCGGCATTTCAGAAAACGTGCTAATCTCGGCGAGAAAAAGCGATTTCGGCAATAAAATTTAAAACGCGTGTAAAACATAAACCAAACGATGAAATTGGTTATTTCTTCATGTATAATGATCAACTCGATACTCCCTAGCCCCCAACAGCCTTTTTTTTCACAACACTTTAACCAGAGTGACGGGAGAGCGGCATTTCAGAAAACGTGCTTATCTCGGCGAGAAAAAGCGATTTCGGCAATAAAATTTAAAACGCGTGTAAAACATAAACCAAACGATGAAATTGGTTATTTCTTCATGTATAATGATCAACTCGATACTCCCTAGCCCCCAACAGCCTTTTTTTTTCATAACACTTTAACCAGAGTGACGGGAGAGCGGCATTTCAGAAAACGTGCTTATCTCGGCGAGAAAAAGCGATTTCGGCAATAAAATTTAAAACGCGTGTAAAACATAAACCAAACGATGAAATTGGTTATTTCTTCATGTATAATGATCAACTCGAGTCGAGCTCCAGGGAGAGAGGCTGATTTTTCGCTTTTTGAGGCCGACCGACGAACCGGCGCGGGGCGGACTCAAAAGCCCGCAGAGCCGTAGGCACTTAGAAAAGTTTCGCCTTTGGCTGTGAGCTCTAGGGGGAGAGGCTGATTTTGCGTTATTTCAGGCCGCCTGGAGAACCGGCGCGGGTCGGATGCACAATCCCCGCAGAGCCGTGGGCACTTAGAAAATTTTCGCCAAGTTGGCTGTGAGCGCCTGGTACCTAATATGGAAGTATAGAGGCCGACTTTCGGGCAAGATCACGCCGGGTTAGGCTTCCAGGACCCCGGCTAAGCAATTTTACCGGGCCGCACGGTTCTTTTTTTGAACCAGCCCGGTTCTTTTTACACTTCCAGCTGGAGCTCAGCAGCGGCTTTTTGCGCAAGATCACATCGGGTTAGGCTTCCAGGACCTCGGCTAAGCAATTCTACCGGGCCGCCCGGTTCTTTTTTTGAACCAGCCCGGTTCTTTTTACACTTCCAGCTGGAGCTCACGAGCGGCTTTTTGGACAAGATCGCGGCGTGTTAGGCTTCCAGAGCCCCGGCTAAGCAATTTTACCGGCCGGCCCGGTTCTTTTTTTTTTTAACCAGCCCGGTTCTTTTTACACTTCAGGGTGGAGCTCAGCAGCGGCTTTTTGGACAATATCACGCCGGGTTAGGCTTCCAGGACCCCGGCTAAGCAATTTTACCGGGCCGCCCGGTTCTTTTTTTTAACCAGCCCGGTTCTTTTTACACTTCCAGCTGGAGCTCAGCAGCGGCTTTTTGGACAAAATCACGCCGTGTTAGGCTTCCAGAGCCCCGGCTAAGCAATTTTACCGGGTCGCCCGGTTCTTTTTTTAACCAGCCCTGTTCTTTTTTTAACCAGCCCGGTTCTTTTTAAACTTCCAGCTGGAGCTCAGCAGCGGCTTTTTGCACAGTATCACGCCGGGTTAGGCTTCCAGGACCCCGGCTAAGCAATTTTACCGGGCCGCCCGTTACTATTTTTTTAACCAGCCCGGTTCTTTTTACACTTCCAGCTGGAGCTCAGCAGCGGCTTTTTGGACAATATCACGCCGGGTTAGGCTTCCAGGACCCCGGCTAAGCAATTTTACAAGCCCGCCCGGTTATTTTTTAAACCAGCCCGTTTCTTTTTACACTTCCAGCTGGAGCTCACGAGCGGCTTTTTGGACAAGATCACGCCGGGTTAGGCTTCCAGAGCCCCGGCAAAGCAATTTTAACGGGCCGCCCGGTTCTTTTTTTTTAACAAGCCCGGTTCTTTTTACACTTCCAGCTGGAGCTCAGCAGCGGCTTTTTGGACAAGATCACGCCGTGTTAAGCTTCCAGAGCCCCGGCAAAGCAATTTTACCGGCCCGCCCGGTTCTTTTTTGAACCAGCCCGGGACTTTTTTTAACCAGCCCGGTTCTTTTAACACTTCCAGCTGGAGCTCACGAGCGGCTTTTTGGACAAGATCACGCCGTGTTAGGCTTCCAGAGCCCCGGCTAAGCAATTTTACCGGGTCGCCCGGTTCTTTTTTTAACCAGCCCGGTTCTTTTTACACTTCCAGCTGGAGCTCAGCAGCGGCTTTTTGCACAAGATCACGCCGGGTTAGGCTTCCAGGACCCCGGCTAAGCAGATCAACTTGATACTCCCTAGCCCCCAACAGCCCTTTTTTTTTTTTTTTTATAACAAATTAACTAGAGTGACGGGAGAGCGACATTTCAGAAAACGTGCTTATCTCGGCGAGAAAAAGCGATTTCGGCAATAAAATTTAAAACGCGTGTAAAACATAAACCAAACGATGAAATTGGTTATTTCTTCATGTATAATGATCAGCTCGATACTCCCTAGCCCCCAACAGCCTTTTTTTTCATAACACTTTAACCAGAGTGACGGGAGAGCGGCATTTCAGAAAACGTGCTTATCTCGGCGAGAAAAAGCGATTTCGGCAATAAAATTTAAAACGCGTGTAAAACATAAACCAAGCGATGAAATTGGTTATTTCTTCATGTATAATGATCAACTCGATACTCCCTAGCCCCCAACAGCCTTTTTTTTCATAACACTTTAACCAGAGTGACGGGAGAGCGGCATTTCAGAAAACGTGCTTATCTCGGCGAGAAAAAGCGATTTCGGCAATAAAATTTAAAACGCGTGTAAAACATAAACCAAACGATGAAATTGGTAATTTCTTCATGTATAATGATCAACTCGATACTCCCTAGCCCCCAACAGCCTTTTTTTTCATAACACTTTAACCAGAGTGACGGGAGAGCGGCATTTCAGAAAACGTGCTTATCTCGGCGAGAAAAAGCGATTTCGGCAATAAAATTTAAAACGCGTGTAAAACATAAACCAAACGAGGAAATTGGTTATTTCTTCATGTATAATGATCAACTCGATACTCCCTAGCCCCCAACCGACTTTTTTTTCATAACACTTTAACCAGAGTGACGGGAGAGCGGCATTTCAGAAAACGTGCTAATCTCGGCGAGAAAAAGCGATTTCGGCAATAAAATTTAAAACGCGTGTAAAACATAAACCAAACGATGAAATTGGTTATTTCTTCATGTATAATGATCAACTCGATACTCCCTAGCCCCCAACAGCCTTTTTTTTCACAACACTTTAACCAGAGTGACGGGAGAGCGGCATTTCAGAAAACGTGCTTATCTCGGCGAGAAAAAGCGATTTCGGCAATAAAATTTAAAACGCGTGTAAAACATAAACCAAACGATGAAATTGGTTATTTCTTCATGTATAATGATCAACTCGATACTCCCTAGCCCCCAACAGCCTTTTTTTTTCATAACACTTTAACCAGAGTGACGGGAGAGCGGCATTTCAGAAAACGTGCTTATCTCGGCGAGAAAAAGCGATTTCGGCAATAAAATTTAAAACGCGTGTAAAACATAAACCAAACGATGAAATTGGTTATTTCTTCATGTATAATGATCAACTCGATACTCCCTAGCCCCCAACAGCCTTTTTTTTCATAACACTTTAACCAGAGTGACGGGAGAGCGGCATTTCAGAAAACGTGCTTATCTCGGCGAGAAAAAGCGATTTCGGCAATAAAATTTAAAACGCGTGTAAAACATAAACCAAACGATGAAATTGGTTATTTCTTCATGTATAATGATCAACTCGATACTCCCTAGCCCCCAACAGCCTTTTTTTTCATAACACTTTAACCAGAGTGACGGGAGAGCGGCATTTCAGAAAACGTGCTTATCTCGGCGAGAAAAAGCAATTTCGGCAATAAAATTTAAAACGCGTGTAAAACATAAACCAAACGATGAAATTGGTATTTTCTTCATGTATAATGATAAACTCGATACTCCCTAGCCCCCAACAGCCTTTTTTTTCATAACACTTTAACCAGAGTGACGGGAGAGCGGCATTTCAGAAAACGTGCTTATCTCGGCGAGAAAAAGCGATTTCGGCAATAAAATTTAAAACGCGTGTAAAACATAAACCAAACGAGGAAATTGGTTATTTCTTCATGTATAATGATCAACTCGATACTCCCTAGCCCCCAACCGACTTTTTTTTCATAACACTTTAACCAGAGTGACGGGAGAGCGGCATTTCAGAAAACGTGCTAATCTCGGCGAGAAAAAGCGATTTCGGCAATAAAATTTAAAACGCGTGTAAAACATAAACCAAACGATGAAATTGGTTATTTCTTCATGTATAATGATCAACTCGATACTCCCTAGCCCCCAACAGCCTTTTTTTTCACAACACTTTAACCAGAGTGACGGGAGAGCGGCATTTCAGAAAACGTGCTTATCTCGGCGAGAAAAAGCGATTTCGGCAATAAAATTTAAAACGCGTGTAAAACATAAACCAAACGATGAAATTGGTTATTTCTTCATGTATAATGATCAACTCGATACTCCCTAGCCCCCAACAGCCTTTTTTTTTCATAACACTTTAACCAGAGTGACGGGAGAGCGGCATTTCAGAAAACGTGCTTATCTCGGCGAGAAAAAGCGATTTCGGCAATAAAATTTAAAACGCGTGTAAAACATAAACCAAACGATGAAATTGGTTATTTCTTCATGTATAATGATCAACTCGAGTCGAGCTCCAGGGAGAGAGGCTGATTTTTCGCTTTTTGAGGCCGACCGACGAACCGGCGCGGGGCGGACTCAAAAGCCCGCAGAGCCGTAGGCACTTAGAAAAGTTTCGCCTTTGGCTGTGAGCTCTAGGGGGAGAGGCTGATTTTGCGTTATTTCAGGCCGGCTGGAGAACCGGCGCGGGTCGGATGCACAATCCCCGCAGAGCCGTGGGCACTTAGAAAATTTTCGCCAAGTTGGCTGTGAGCGCCTGGTACCTAATATGGAAGTATAGAGGCCGACTTTCGGGCAAGATCACGCCGGGTTAGGCTTCCAGGACCCCGGCTAAGCAATTTTACCGGGCCGCCCGGTTCTTTTTTTGAACCAGCCCGGTTCTTTTTACACTTCCAGCTGGAGCTCAGCAGCGGCTTTTTGCGCAAGATCACATCGGGTTAGGCTTCCAGGACCTCGGCTAAGCAATTCTACCGGGCCGCCCGGTTCTTTTTTTGAACCAGCCCGGTTCTTTTTACACTTCCAGCTGGAGCTCACGAGCGGCTTTTTGGACAAGATCGCGGCGTGTTAGGCTTCCAGAGCCCCGGCTAAGCAATTTTACCGGCCGGCCCGGTTCTTTTTTTTTTTAACCAGCCCGGTTCTTTTTACACTTCAGGGTGGAGCTCAGCAGCGGCTTTTTGGACAATATCACGCCGGGTTAGGCTTCCAGGACCCCGGCTAAGCAATTTTACCGGGCCGCCCGGTTCTTTTTTTTAACCAGCCCGGTTCTTTTTACACTTCCAGCTGGAGCTCAGCAGCGGCTTTTTGGACAAAATCACGCCGTGTTAGGCTTCCAGAGCCCCGGCTAAGCAATTTTACCGGGTCGCCCGGTTCTTTTTTTAACCAGCCCTGTTCTTTTTTTAACCAGCCCGGTTCTTTTTAAACTTCCAGCTGGAGCTCAGCAGCGGCTTTTTGCACAGTATCACGCCGGGTTAGGCTTCCAGGACCCCGGCTAAGCAATTTTACCGGGCCGCCCGTTACTATTTTTTTAACCAGCCCGGTTCTTTTTACACTTCCAGCTGGAGCTCAGCAGCGGCTTTTTGGACAATATCACGCCGGGTTAGGCTTCCAGGACCCCGGCTAAGCAATTTTACAAGCCCGCCCGGTTATTTTTTAAACCAGCCCGTTTCTTTTTACACTTCCAGCTGGAGCTCACGAGTGGCTTTTTGGACAAGATCACGCCGGGTTAGGCTTCCAGAGCCCCGGCTAAGCAATTTTAACGGGCCGCCCGGTTCTTTTTTTTTAACAAGCCCGGTTCTTTTTACACTTCCAGCTGGAGCTCAGCAGCGGCTTTTTGGACAAGATCACGCCGTGTTAAGCTTCCAGAGCCCCGGCAAAGCAATTTTACCGGCCCGCCCGGTTCTTTTTTGAACCAGCCCGGGTCTTTTTTTAACCAGCCCGGTTCTTTTAACACTTCCAGCTGGAGCTCACGAGCGGCTTTTTGGACAAGATCACGCCGTGTTAGGCTTCCAGAGCCCCGGCTAAGCAATTTTACCGGGTCGCCCGGTTCTTTTTTTAACCAGCCCGGTTCTTTTTACACTTCCAGCTGGAGCTCAGCAGCGGCTTTTTGCACAAGATCACGCCGGGTTAGGCTTCCAGGACCCCGGCTAAGCAGATCAACTTGATACTCCCTAGCCCCCAACAGCCCTTTTTTTTTTTTTTTTTTATAACAAATTAACTAGAGTGACGGGAGAGCGACATTTCAGAAAACGTGCTTATCTCGGCGAGAAAAAGCGATTTCGGCAATAAAATTTAAAACGCGTGTAAAACATAAACCAAACGATGAAATTGGTTATTTCTTCATGTATAATGATCAGCTCGATACTCCCTAGCCCCCAACAGCCTTTTTTTTCATAACACTTTAACCAGAGTGACGGGAGAGCGGCATTTCAGAAAACGTGCTTATCTCGGCGAGAAAAAGCGATTTCGGCAATAAAATTTAAAACGCGTGTAAAACATAAACCAAGCGATGAAATTGGTTATTTCTTCATGTATAATGATCAACTCGATACTCCCTAGCCCCCAACAGCCTTTTTTTTCATAACACTTTAACCAGAGTGACGGGAGAGCGGCATTTCAGAAAACGTGCTTATCTCGGCGAGAAAAAGCGATTTCGGCAATAAAATTTAAAACGCGTGTAAAACATAAACCAAACGATGAAATTGGTTATTTCTTCATGTATAATGATCAACTCGATACTCCCTAGCCCCCAACAGCCTTTTTTTTCATAACACTTTAACCAGAGTGACGGGAGAGCGGCATTTCAGAAAACGTGCTTATCTCGGCGAGAAAAAGCGATTTCGGCAATAAAATTTAAAACGCGTGTAAAACATAAACCAAACGATGAAATTGGTTATTTCTTCATGTATAATGATCAACTCGAGTCGAGCTCCAGGGAGAGAGGCTGATTTTTCGCTTTTTGAGGCCGACCGACGAACCGGCGCGGGGCGGACTCAAAAGCCCGCAGAGCCGTAGGCACTTAGAAAAGTTTCGCCTTTGGCTGTGAGCTCTAGGGGGAGAGGCTGATTTTGCGTTATTTCAGGCCGGCTGGAGAACCGGCGCGGGTCGGATGCACAATCCCCGCAGAGCCGTGGGCACTTAGAAAATTTTCGCCAAGTTGGCTGTGAGCGCCTGGTACCTAATATGGAAGTATAGAGGCCGACTTTCGGGCAAGATCACGCCGGGTTAGGCTTCCAGGACCCCGGCTAAGCAATTTTACCGGGCCGCCCGGTTCTTTTTTTGAACCAGCCCGGTTCTTTTTACACTTCCAGCTGGAGCTCAGCAGCGGCTTTTTGCGCAAGATCACATCGGGTTAGGCTTCCAGGACCTCGGCTAAGCAATTCTACCGGGCCGCCCGGTTCTTTTTTTGAACCAGCCCGGTTCTTTTTACACTTCCAGCTGGAGCTCACGAGCGGCTTTTTGGACAAGATCGCGGCGTGTTAGGCTTCCAGAGCCCCGGCTAAGCAATTTTACCGGGTCGCCCGGTTCTTTTTTTAACCAGCCCTGTTCTTTTTTTAACCAGCCCGGTTCTTTTTAAACTTCCAGCTGGAGCTCAGCAGCGGCTTTTTGCACAGTATCACGCCGGGTTAGGCTTCCAGGACCCCGGCTAAGCAATTTTACCGGGCCGCCCGGTACTATTTTTTTAACCAGCCCGGTTCTTTTTACACTTCCAGCTGGAGCTCAGCAGCGGCTTTTTGGACAATATCACGCCGGGTTAGGCTTCCAGGACCCCGGCTAAGCAATTTTACAAGCCCGCCCGGTTATTTTTTAAACCAGCCCGTTTCTTTTTACACTTCCAGCTGGAGCTCACGAGCGGCTTTTTGGACAAGATCACGCCGGGTTAGGCTTCCAGAGCCCCGGCAAAGCAATTTTAACGGGCCGCCCGGTTCTTTTTTTTTAACAAGCCCGGTTCTTTTTACACTTCCAGCTGGAGCTCAGCAGCGGCTTTTTGGACAAGATCACGCCGTGTTAAGCTTCCAGAGCCCCGGCAAAGCAATTTTACCGGCCCGCCCGGTTCTTTTTTGAACCAGCCCGGGTCTTTTTTTAACCAGCCCGGTTCTTTTAACACTTCCAGCTGGAGCTCACGAGCGGCTTTTTGGACAAGATCACGCCGTGTTAGGCTTCCAGAGCCCCGGCTAAGCAATTTTACCGGGTCGCCCGGTTCTTTTTTTAACCAGCCCGGTTCTTTTTACACTTCCAGCTGGAGCTCAGCAGCGGCTTTTTGCACAAGATCACGCCGGGTTAGGCTTCCAGGACCCCGGCTAAGCAGATCAACTTGATACTCCCTAGCCCCCAACAGCCCTTTTTTTTTTTTTTTTTTATAACAAATTAACTAGAGTGACGGGAGAGCGACATTTCAGAAAACGTGCTTATCTCGGCGAGAAAAAGCGATTTCGGCAATAAAATTTAAAACGCGTGTAAAACATAAACCAAACGATGAAATTGGTTATTTCTTCATGTATAATGATCAGCTCGATACTCCCTAGCCCCCAACAGCCTTTTTTTTCATAACACTTTAACCAGAGTGACGGGAGAGCGGCATTTCAGAAAACGTGCTTATCTCGGCGAGAAAAAGCGATTTCGGCAATAAAATTTAAAACGCGTGTAAAACATAAACCAAGCGATGAAATTGGTTATTTCTTCATGTATAATGATCAACTCGATACTCCCTAGCCCCAAACAGCCTTTTTTTTCATAACACTTTAACCAGAGTGACGGGAGAGCGGCATTTCAGAAAACGTGCTTATCTCGGCGAGAAAAAGCAATTTCGGCAATAAAATTTAAAACGCGTGTAAAACATAAACCAAACGATGAAATTGGTAATTTCTTCATGTATAATGATCAACTCGATACTCCCTAGCCCCCAACAGCCTTTTTTTTCATAACACTTTAACCAGAGTGACGGGAGAGCGGCATTTCAGAAAACGTGCTTATCTCGGCGAGAAAAAGCGATTTCGGCAATAAAATTTAAAACGCGTGTAAAACATAAACCAAACGAGGAAATTGGTTATTTCTTCATGTATAATGATCAACTCGATACTCCCTAGCCCCCAACCGACTTTTTTTTCATAACACTTTAACCAGAGTGACGGGAGAGCGGCATTTCAGAAAACGTGCTAATCTCGGCGAGAAAAAGCGATTTCGGCAATAAAATTTAAAACGCGTGTAAAACATAAACCAAACGATAAAATTGGTTATTTCTTCATGTATAATGATCAACTCGATACTCCCTAGCCCCCAACAGCCTTTTTTTTCATAACACTTTAACCAGAGTGACGGGAGAGCGGCATTTCAGAAAACGTGCTTATCTCGGCGAGAAAAAGCGATTTCGGCAATAAAATTTAAAACGCGTGTAAAACATAAACCAAACGATGAAATTGGTTATTTCTTCATGTATAATGATCAACTCGATACTCCCTAGCCCCCAACAGCCTTTTTTTTTCATAACACTTTAACCAGAGTGACGGGAGAGCGGCATTTCAGAAAACGTGCTTATCTCGGCGAGAAAAAGCGATTTCGGCAATAAAATTTAAAACGCGTGTAAAACATAAACCAAACGATGAAATTGGTTATTTCTTCATGTATAATGATCAACTCGAGTCGAGCTCCAGGGAGAGAGGCTGATTTTTCGCTTTTTGAGGCCGACCGACGAACCGGCGCGGGGCGGACTCAAAAGCCCGCAGAGCCGTAGGCACTTAGAAAAGTTTCGCCTTTGGCTGTGAGCTCTAGGGGGAGAGGCTGATTTTGCGTTATTTCAGGCCGGCTGGAGAACCGGCGCGGGTCGGATGCACAATCCCCGCAGAGCCGTGGGCACTTAGAAAATTTTCGCCAAGTTGGCTGTGAGCGCCTGGTACCTAATATGGAAGTATAGAGGCCGACTTTCGGGCAAGATCACGCCGGGTTAGGCTTCCAGGACCCCGGCTAAGCAATTTTACCGGGCCGCCCGGTTCTTTTTTTGAACCAGCCCGGTTCTTTTTACACTTCCAGCTGGAGCTCAGCAGCGGCTTTTTGCGCAAGATTACATCGGGTTAGGCTTCCAGGACCTCGGCTAAGCAATTCTACCGGGCCGCCCGGTTCTTTTTTTGAACCAGCCCGGTTCTTTTTACACTTCCAGCTGGAGCTCACGAGCGGCTTTTTGGACAAGATCGCGGCGTGTTAGGCTTCCAGAGCCCCGGCTAAGCAATTTTACCGGCCGGCCCGGTTCTTTTTTTTTTTAACCAGCCCGGTTCTTTTTACACTTCAGGGTGGAGCTCAGCAGCGGCTTTTTGGACAATATCACGCCGGGTTAGGCTTCCAGGACCCCGGCTAAGCAATTTTACCGGGCCGCCCGGTTCTTTTTTTTAACCAGCCCGGTTCTTTTTACACTTCCAGCTGGAGCTCAGCAGCGGCTTTTTGGACAAAATCACGCCGTGTTAGGCTTCCAGAGCCCCGGCTAAGCAATTTTACCGGGTCGCCCGGTTCTTTTTTTAACCAGCCCTGTTCTTTTTTTAACCAGCCCGGTTCTTTTTAAACTTCCAGCTGGAGCTCAGCAGCGGCTTTTTGCACAGTATCACGCCGGGTTAGGCTTCCAGGACCCCGGCTAAGCAATTTTACCGGGCCGCCCGTTACTATTTTTTTAACCAGCCCGGTTCTTTTTACACTTCCAGCTGGAGCTCAGCAGCGGCTTTTTGGACAATATCACGCCGGGTTAGGCTTCCAGGACCCCGGCTAAGCAATTTTACAAGCCCGCCCGGTTATTTTTTAAACCAGCCCGTTTCTTTTTACACTTCCAGCTGGAGCTCACGAGCGGCTTTTTGGACAAGATCACGCCGGGTTAGGCTTCCAGAGCCCCGGCAAAGCAATTTTAACGGGCCGCCCGGTTCTTTTTTTTTAACAAGCCCGGTTCTTTTTACACTTCCAGCTGGAGCTCAGCAGCGGCTTTTTGGACAAGATCACGCCGTGTTAAGCTTCCAGAGCCCCGGCAAAGCAATTTTACCGGCCCGCCCGGTTCTTTTTTGAACCAGCCCGGGACTTTTTTTAACCAGCCCGGTTCTTTTAACACTTCCAGCTGGAGCTCACGAGCGGCTTTTTGGACAAGATCACGCCGTGTCAGGCTTCCAGAGCCCCGGCTAAGCAATTTTACCGGGTCGCCCGGTTCTTTTTTTAACCAGCCCGGTTCTTTTTACACTTCCAGCTGGAGCTCAGCAGCGGCTTTTTGCACAAGATCACGCCGGGTTAGGCTTCCAGGACCCCGGCTAAGCAGATAAACTTGATACTCCCTAGCCCCCAACAGCCCTTTTTTTTTTTTTTTTTATAACAAATTAACTAGAGTGACGGGAGAGCGACATTTCAGAAAACGTGCTTATCTCGGCGAGAAAAAGCGATTTCGGCAATAAAATTTAAAACGCGTGTAAAACATAAACCAAACGATGAAATTGGTTATTTCTTCATGTATAATGATCAGCTCGATACTCCCTAGCCCCCAACAGCCTTTTTTTTCATAACACTTTAACCAGAGTGACGGGAGAGCGGCATTTCAGAAAACGTGCTTATCTCGGCGAGAAAAAGCGATTTCGGCAATAAAATTTAAAACGAGTGTAAAACATAAACCAAGCGATGAAATTGGTTATTTCTTCATGTATAATGATCAACTCGATACTCCCTAGCCCCCAACAGCCTTTTTTTTCATAACACTTTAACCAGAGTGACGGGAGAGCGGCATTTCAGAAAACGTGCTTATCTCGGCGAGAAAAAGCGATTTCGGCAATAAAATTT
The DNA here is from genome assembly GCF_054491065.1 of Syngnathus leptorhynchus. Classification (NCBI taxonomy): domain Eukaryota; kingdom Metazoa; phylum Chordata; class Actinopteri; order Syngnathiformes; family Syngnathidae; genus Syngnathus; species Syngnathus leptorhynchus. Next base: position 2,129,387 of record NW_028231992.1, on the reverse strand, counting down.
AAAACGCGTGTAAAACATAAACCAAACGATGAAATTGGTAATTTCTTCATGTATAATGATCAACTCGATACTCCCTAGCCCCCAACAGCCTTTTTTTTCATAACACTTTAACCAGAGTGACCGGAGAGCGGCATTTCAGAAAACGTGCTTATCTCGGCGAGAAAAAGCGATTTCGGCAATAAAATTTAAAACGCGTGTAAAACATAAACCAAACGAGGAAATTGGTTATTTCTTCATGTATAATGATCAACTCGATACTCCCTAGCCCCCAACCGACTTTTTTTTCATAACACTTTAACCAGAGTGACGGGAGAGCGGCATTTCAGAAAACGTGCTAATCTCGGCGAGAAAAAGCGATTTCGGCAATAAAATTTAAAACGCGTGTAAAACATAAACCAAACGATGAAATTGGTTATTTCTTCATGTATAATGATCAACTCGATACTCCCTAGCCCCCAACAGCCTTTTTTTTCACAACACTTTAACCAGAGTGACGGGAGAGCGGCATTTCAGAAAACGTGCTTATCTCGGCGAGAAAAAGCGATTTCGGCAATAAAATTTAAAACGCGTGTAAAACATAAACCAAACGATGAAATTGGTTATTTCTTCATGTATAATGATCAACTCGATACTCCCTAGCCCCCAACAGCCTTTTTTTTCATAACACTTTAATCAGAGTGACGGGAGAGCGGCATTTCAGAAAACGTGCTTATCTCGGCGAGAAAAAGCGATTTCGGCAATAAAATTTAAAACGCGTGTAAAACATAAACCAAACGATGAAATTGGTTATTTCTTCATGTATAATGATCAACTCGATACTCCCTAGCCCCCAACAGCCTTTTTTTTCATAACACTTTAACCAGAGTGACGGGAGAGCGGCATTTCAGAAAACGTGCTTATCTCGGCGAGAAAAAGCGATTTCGGCAATAAAATTTAAAACGCGTGTAAAACATAAACCAAACGATGAATTTGGTTATTTCTTCATGTATAATGATCAACTCGATACTCCCTAGCCCCCAACAGCCTTTTTTTTCATAACACTTTAACCAGAGTGACGGGAGAGCGGCATTTCAGAAAACGTGCTTATCTCGGCGAGAAAAAGCGATTTCGGCAATAAAATTTAAAACGCGTGTAAAACATAAACCAAACGATGAAATTGGTTATTTCTTCATGTATAATGATCAACTCGATACTCCCTAGCCCCCAACAGCCTTTTTTTTCATAACACTTTAACCAGAGTGACGGGAGAGCGGCATTTCAGAAAACGTGCTTATCTCGGCGAGAAAAAGCGATTTCGGCAATACAATTTAAAACGCGTGTAAAACATAAACCAAACGATGAAATTGGTTATTTCTTCATGTATAATGATCAACTCGATACTCCCTAGCCCCCAACAGCCTTTTTTTTCATAACACTTTAACCAGAGTGACGGGAGAGCGGCATTTCAGAAAACGTGCTTATCTCGGCGAGAAAAAGCGATTTCGGCAATAAAATTTAAAACGCGTGTAAAACATAAACCAAGCGATGAAATTGGTTATTTCTTCATGTATAATGATCAACTCGATACTCCCTAGCCCCCAACAGTCTTTTTTTTCATAACACTTTAACCAGAGTGACGGGAGAGCGGCATTTCAGAAAACGTGCTTATCTCGGCGAGAAAAAGCGATTTCGGCAATAAAATTTAAAACGCGTGTAAAACATAAACCAAACGATGAAATTGGTAATTTCTTCATGTATAATGATCAACTCGATACTCCCTAGCCCCCAACAGCCTTTTTTTTCATAACACTTTAACCAGAGTGACGGGAGAGCGGCATTTCAGAAAACGTGCTTATCTCGGCGAGAAAAAGCGATTTCGGCAATAAAATTTAAAACGCGTGTAAAACATAAACCAAACGAGGAAATTGGTTATTTCTTCATGTATAATGATCAACTCGATACTCCCTAGCCCCCAACCGACTATTTTTTCATAACACTTTAACCAGAGTGACGGGAGAGCGGCATTTCAGAAAACGTGCTTATCTCGGCGAGAAAAAGCGATTTCGGCAATAAAATTTAAAACGCGTGTAAAACATAAACCAAGCGATGAAATTGGTTATTTCTTCATGTATAATGATCAACTCGATACTCCCTAGCCCCCAACAGCCTTTTTTTTCATAACACTTTAACCAGAGTGACGGGAGAGCGGCATTTCAGAAAACGTGCTTATCTCGGCGAGAAAAAGCGATTTCGGCAATAAAATTTAAAACGCGTGTAAAACATAAACCAAACGATGAAATTGGTAATTTCTTCATGTATAATGATCAACTCGATACTCCCTAGCCCCCAACAGCCTTTTTTTTCATAACACTTTAACCAGAGTGACGGGAGAGCGGCATTTCAGAAAACGTGCTTATCTCGGCGAGAAAAAGCGATTTCGGCAATAAAATTTAAAACGCGTGTAAAACATAAACCAAACGAGGAAATTGGTTATTTCTTCATGTATAATGATCAACTCGATACTCCCTAGCCCCCAACCGACTTTTTTTTCATAACACTTTAACCAGAGTGACGGGACAGCGGCATTTCAGAAAACGTGCTTATCTCGGCGAGAAAAAGCGATTTCGGCAATAAAATTTAAAACGCGTGTAAAACATAAACCAAACGATGAAATTGGTTATTTCTTCATGTATAATGATCAACTCGATACTCCCTAGCCCCCAACAGCCTTTTTTTTCATAACACTTTAACCAGAGTGACGGGAGAGCGGCATTTCAGAAAACGTGCTTATCTCGGCGAGAAAAAGCGATTTCGGCAATAAAATTTAAAACGCGTGTAAAACATAAACCAAACGATGAAATTGGTTATTTCTTCATGTATAATGATCAGCTCGATACTCCCTAGCCCCCAACAGCCTTTTTTTTCATAACACTTTAACCAGAGTGACGGGAGAGCGGCATTTCAGAAAACGTGCTTATCTCGGCGAGAAAAAGCGATTTCGGCAATAAAATTTAAAACGCGTGTAAAACATAAACCAAACGATGAAATTGGTTATTTCTTCATGTATAATGATCAACTCGATACTCCCTAGCCCCCAACAGCCTTTTTTTTCATAACACTTTAACCAGAGTGACGGGAGAGCGGCATTTCAGAAAACGTGCTTATCTCGGCGAGAAAAAGCGATTTCGGCAATAAAATTTAAAACGCGTGTAAAACATAAACCAAACGATGAAATTGGTTATTTCTTCATGTATAATGATCAACTCGATACTCCCTAGCCCCCAACAGCCTTTTTTTTCATAACACTTTAACCAGAGTGACGGGAGAGCGGCATTTCAGAAAACGTGCTTATCTCGGCGAGAAAAAGCGATTTCGGCAATAAAATTTAAAACGCGTGTAAAACATAAACCAAACGATGAATTTGGTTATTTCTTCATGTATAATGATCAACTCGATACTCCCTAGCCCCCAACAGCCTTTTTTTTCATAACACTTTAACCAGAGTGACGGGAGAGCGGCATTTCAGAAAACGTGCTTATCTCGGCGAGAAAAAGCGATTTCGGCAATAAAATTTAAAACGCGTGTAAAACATAAACCAAACGATGAAATTGGTTATTTCTTCATGTATAATGATCAACTCGATACTCCCTAGCCCCCAACAGCCTTTTTTTTCATAACACTTTAACCAGAGTGACGGGAGAGCGGCATTTCAGAAAACGTGCTTATCTCGGCGAGAAAAAGCGATTTCGGCAATAAAATTTAAAACGCGTGTAAAACATAAACCAAACGATGAAATTGGTTATTTCTTCATGTATAATGATCAACTCGATACTCCCTAGCCCCCAACAGCGTTTTTTTTCATAACACTTTAACCAGAGTGACGGGAGAGCGGCATTTCAGAAAACGTGCTTATCTCGGCGAGAAAAAGCGATTTCGGCAATAAAATTTAAAACGCGTGTAAAACATAAACCAAACGATGAAATTGGTTATTTCTTCATGTATAATGATCAACTCGAGTCGAGCTCCAGGGAGAGAGGCTGATTTTTCGCTTTTTGAGGCCGACCGACGAACCGGCGCGGGGCGGACTCAAAAGCCCGCAGAGCCGTAGGCACTTAGAAAAGTTTCGCCTTTGGCTGTGAGCTCTAGGGGGAGAGGCTGATTTTGCGTTATTTCAGGCCGGCTGGAGAACCGGCGCGGGTCGGACGCACAATCCCCGCAGAGCCGTGGGCACTTAAAAAATTTTCGCCAAGTTGGCTGTGAGCGCCTGGTACCTAATATGGAAGTATAGAGGCCGACTTTCGGGCAAGATCACGCCGGGTTAGGCTTCCAGGACCCCGGCTAAGCAATTTTACCGGGCCGCCCGGTTCTTTTTTTGAACCAGCCCGGTTCTTTTTACACTTCCAGCTGGAGCTCAGCAGCGGCTTTTTGCGCAAGATCACATCGGGTTAGGCTTCCAGGACCTCGGCTAAGCAATTCTACCGGGCCGCCCGGTTCTTTTTTTGAACCAGCCCGGTTCTTTTTACACTTCCAGCTGGAGCTCACGAGCGGCTTTTTGGACAAGATCGCGGCGTGTTAGGCTTCCAGAGCCCCGGCTAAGCAATTTTACCGGCCGGCCCGGTTCTTTTTTTTTTTAACCAGCCCGGTTCTTTTTACACTTCAGGGTGGAGCTCAGCAGCGGCTTTTTGGACAATATCACGCCGGGTTAGGCTTCCAGGACCCCGGCTAAGCAATTTTACCGGGCCGCCCGGTTCTTTTTTTTAACCAGCCCGGTTCTTTTTACACTTCCAGCTGGAGCTCAGCAGCGGCTTTTTGGACAAAATCACGCCGTGTTAGGCTTCCAGAGCCCCGGCTAAGCAATTTTACCGGGTCGCCCGGTTCTTTTTTTAACCAGCCCTGTTCTTTTTTTAACCAGCCCGGTTCTTTTTAAACTTCCAGCTGGAGCTCAGCAGCGGCTTTTTGCACAGTATCACGCCGGGTTAGGCTTCCAGGACCCCGGCTAAGCAATTTTACCGGGCCGCCCGGTACTATTTTTTTAACCAGCCCGGTTCTTTTTACACTTCCAGCTGGAGCTCAGCAGCGGCTTTTTGGACAATATCACGCCGGGTTAGGCTTCCAGGACCCCGGCTAAGCAATTTTACAAGCCCGCCCGGTTATTTTTTAAACCAGCCCGTTTCTTTTTACACTTCCAGCTGGAGCTCACGAGCGGCTTTTTGGACAAGATCACGCCGGGTTAGGCTTCCAGAGCCCCGGCAAAGCAATTTTAACGGGCCGCCCGGTTCTTTTTTTTTAACAAGCCCGGTTCTTTTTACACTTCCAGCTGGAGCTCAGCAGCGGCTTTTTGGACAAGATCACGCCGTGTTAAGCTTCCAGAGCCCCGGCAAAGCAATTTTACCGGCCCGCCCGGTTCTTTTTTGAACCAGCCCGGGTCTTTTTTTAACCAGCCCGGTTCTTTTAACACTTCCAGCTGGAGCTCACGAGCGGCTTTTTGGACAAGATCACGCCGTGTTAGGCTTCCAGAGCCCCGGCTAAGCAATTTTACCGGGTCGCCCGGTTCTTTTTTTAACCAGCCCGGTTCTTTTTACACTTCCAGCTGGAGCTCAGCAGCGGCTTTTTGCACAAGATCACGCCGGGTTAGGCTTCCAGGACCCCGGCTAAGCAGATCAACTTGATACTCCCTAGCCCCCAACAGCCCTTTTTTTTTTTTTTTTTATAACAAATTAACTAGAGTGACGGGAGAGCGACATTTCAGAAAACGTGCTTATCTCGGCGAGAAAAAGCGATTTCGGCAATAAAATTTAAAACGCGTGTAAAACATAAACCAAACGATGAAATTGGTTATTTCTTCATGTATAATGATCAACTCGATACTCCCTAGCCCCCAACAGCCTTTTTTTCCATAACACTTTAACCAGAGTGACGGGAGAGCGGCATTTCAGAAAACGTGCTTATCTCGGCGAGAAAAAGCGATTTCGGCAATAAAATTTAAAACGCGTGTAAAACATAAACCAAACGATGAAATTGGTTATTTCTTCATGTATAATGATCAACTCGATACTCCCTAGCCCCCAACAGCCTTTTTTTTCATAACACTTTAACCAGAGTGACGGGAGAGCGGCATTTCAGAAAACGTGCTTATCTCGGCGAGAAAAAGCGATTTCGGCAATAAAATTTAAAACGCGTGTAAAACATAAACCAAACGATGAATTTGGTTATTTCTTCATGTATAATGATCAACTCGATACTCCCTAGCCCCCAACAGCCTTTTTTTTCATAACACTTTAACCAGAGTGACGGGAGAGCGGCATTTCAGAAAACGTGCTTATCTCGGCGAGAAAAAGCGATTTCGGCAATAAAATTTAAAACGCGTGTAAAACATAAACCAAACGATGAAATTGGTTATTTCTTCATGTATAATGATCAACTCGATACTCCCTAGCCCCCAACCGACTTTTTTTTCATAACACTTTAACCAGAGTGACGGGAGAGCGGCATTTCAGAAAACGTGCTAATCTCGGCGAGAAAAAGCGATTTCGGCAATAAAATTTAAAACGCGTGTAAAACATAAACCAAACGATGAAATTGGTTATTTCTTCATGTATAATGATCAACTCGATACTCCCTAGCCCCCAACAGCCTTTTTTTTCACAACACTTTAACCAGAGTGACGGGAGAGCGGCATTTCAGAAAACGTGCTTATCTCGGCGAGAAAAAGCGATTTCGGCAATAAAATTTAAAACGCGTGTAAAACATAAACCAAACGATGAAATTGGTTATTTCTTCATGTATAATGATCAACTCGATACTCCCTAGCCCCCAACAGCCTTTTTTTTCATAACACTTTAACCAGAGTGACTGGAGAGCGGCATTTCAGAAAACGTGCTTATCTCGGCGAGAAAAAGCGATTTCGGCAATAAAATTTAAAACGCGTGTAAAACATAAACCAAACGATGAAATTGGTTATTTCTTCATGTATAATGATCAACTCGAGTCGAGCTCCAGGGAGAGAGGCTGATTTTTCGCTTTTTGAGGCCGACCGACGAACCGGCGCGGGGCGGACTCAAAAGCCCGCAGAGCCGTAGGCACTTAGAAAAGTTTCGCCTTTGGCTGTGAGCTCTAGGGGGAGAGGCTGATTTTGCGTTATTTCAGGCCGGCTGGAGAACCGGCGCGGGTCGGATGCACAATCCCCGCAGAGCCGTGGGCACTTAGAAAATTTTCGCCAAGTTGGCTGTGAGCGCCTGGTACCTAATATGGAAGTATAGAGGCCGACTTTCGGGCAAGATCACGCCGGGTTAGGCTTCCAGGACCCCGGCTAAGCAATTTTACCGGGCCGCCCGGTTCTTTTTTTGAACCAGCCCGGTTCTTTTTACACTTCCAGCTGGAGCTCAGCAGCGGCTTTTTGCGCAAGATCACATCGGGTTAGGCTTCCAGGACCTCGGCTAAGCAATTCTACCGGGCCACCCGGTTCTTTTTTTGAACCAGCCCGGTTCTTTTTACACTTCCAGCTGGAGCTCACGAGCGGCTTTTTGGACAAGATCGCGGCGTGTTAGGCTTCCAGAGCCCCGGCTAAGCAATTTTACCGGCCGGCCCGGTTCTTTTTTTTTTTAACCAGCCCGGTTCTTTTTACACTTCAGGGTGGAGCTCAGCAGCGGCTTTTTGGACAATATCACGCCGGGTTAGGCTTCCAGGACCCCGGCTAAGCAATTTTACCGGGCCGCCCGGTTCTTTTTTTTAACCAGCCCGGTTCTTTTTACACTTCCAGCTGGAGCTCAGCAGCGGCTTTTTGGACAAAATCACGCCGTGTTAGGCTTCCAGAGCCCCGGCTAAGCAATTTTACCGGGTCGCCCGGTTCTTTTTTTAACCAGCCCTGTTCTTTTTTTAACCAGCCCGGTTCTTTTTAAACTTCCAGCTGGAGCTCAGCAGCGGCTTTTTGCACAGTATCACGCCGGGTTAGGCTTCCAGGACCCCGGCTAAGCAATTTTACCGGGCCGCCCGTTACTATTTTTTTAACCAGCCCGGTTCTTTTTACACTTCCAGCTGGAGCTCAGCAGCGGCTTTTTGGACAATATCACGCCGGGTTAGGCTTCCAGGACCCCGGCTAAGCAATTTTACAAGCCCGCCCGGTTATTTTTTAAACCAGCCCGTTTCTTTTTACACTTCCAGCTGGAGCTCACGAGCGGCTTTTTGGACAAGATCACGCCGGGTTAGGCTTCCAGAGCCCCGGCAAAGCAATTTTAACGGGCCGCCCGGTTCTTTTTTTTTAACAAGCCCGGTTCTTTTTACACTTCCAGCTGGAGCTCAGCAGCGGCTTTTTGGACAAGATCACGCCGTGTTAAGCTTCCAGAGCCCCGGCAAAGCAATTTTACCGGCCCGCCCGGTTCTTTTTTGAACCAGCCCGGGACTTTTTTTAACCAGCCCGGTTCTTTTAACACTTCCAGGTGGAGCTCACGAGCGGCTTTTTGGACAAGATCACGCCGTGTTAGGCTTCCAGAGCCCCGGCTAAGCAATTTTACCGGGTCGCCCGGTTCTTTTTTTAACCAGCCCGGTTCTTTTTACACTTCCAGCTGGAGCTCAGCAGGGGCTTTTTGCACAAGATCACGCCGGGTTAGGCTTCCAGGACCCCGGCTAAGCAGATCAACTTGATACTCCCTAGCCCCCAACAGCCCTTTTTTTTTATTTTTTTTTATAACAAATTAACTAGAGTGACGGGAGAGCGACATTTCAGAAAACGTGCTTATCTCGGCGAGAAAAAGCGATTTCGGCAATAAAATTTAAAACGCGTGTAAAACATAAACCAAACGATGAAATTGGTTATTTCTTCATGTATAATGATCAACTCGATACTCCCTAGCCCCCAACAGCCTTTTTTTTCATAACACTTTAACCAGAGTGACGGGAGAGCGGCATTTCAGAAAACGTGCTTATCTCGGCGAGAAAAAGCGATTTCGGCAATAAAATTTAAAACGCGTGTAAAACATAAACCAAGCGATGAAATTGGTTATTTCTTCATGTATAATGATCAACTCGATACTCCCTAGCCCCCAACAGCCTTTTTTTTCATAACACTTTAACCAGAGTGACGGGAGAGCGGCATTTCAGAAAACGTGCTTATCTCGGCGAGAAAAAGCGATTTCGGCAATAAAATTTAAAACGCGTGTAAAACATAAACCAAACGATGAAATTGGTAATTTCTTCATGTATAATGATCAACTCGATACTCCCTAGCCCCCAACAGCCTTTTTTTTCATAACACTTTAACCAGAGTGACGGGAGAGCGGCATTTCAGAAAACGTGCTTATCTTGGCGAGAAAAAGCGATTTCGGCAATAAAATTTAAAACGCGTGTAAAACATAAACCAAACGAGGAAATTGGTTATTTCTTCATGTATAATGATCAACTCGATACTCCCTAGCCCCCAACAGCCTTTTTTTTCATAACACTTTAACCAGAGTGACGGGAGAGCGGCATTTCAGAAAACGTGCTTATCTCGGCGAGAAAAAGCGATTTCGGCAATAAAATTTAAAACGCGTGTAAAACATAAACCAAACGATGAAATTGGTTATTTCTTCATGTATAATGATCAACTCGATACTCCCTAGCCCCCAACAGCCTTTTTTTTCATAACACTTTAACCAGAGTGACGGGAGAGCGGCATTTCAGAAAACGTGCTTATCTCGGCGAGAAAAAGCGATTTCGGCAATAAAATTTAAAACGCGTGTAAAACATAAACCAAACGATGAAATTGGTTATTTCTTCATGTATAATGATCAACTCGATACTCCCTAGCCCCCAACAGCCTTTTTTTTCATAACACTTTAACCAGAGTGACGGGAGAGCGGCATTTCAGAAAACGTGCTTATCTCGGCGAGAAAAAGCGATTTCGGCAATAAAATTTAAAACGCGTGTAAAACATAAACCAAACGATGAAATTGGTTATTTCTTCATGTATAATGATCAACTCGATACTCCCTAGCCCCCAACAGCCTTTTTTTTCATAACACTTTAACCAGAGTGACGGGAGAGCGGCATTTCAGAAAACGTGCTTATCTCGGCGAGAAAAAGCGATTTCGGCAATAAAATTTAAAACGCGTGTAAAACATAAACCAAACGATGAAATTGGTTATTTCTTCATGTATAATGATCAACTCGATACTCCCTAGCCCCCAACAGCCTTTTTTTTCATAACACTTTAACCAGAGTGACGGGAGAGCGGCATTTCAGAAAACGTGCTTATCTCGGCGAGAAAAAGCGATTTCGGCAATAAAATTTAAAACGCGTGTAAAACATAAACCAAACGATGAAATTGGTTATTTCTTCATGTATAATGTTCAACTCGATACTCCCTAGCCCCCAACAGCCTTTTTTTTCACAACACTTTAACCAGAGTGACGGGAGAGCGGCATTTCAGAAAACGTGCTTATCTCGGCGAGAAAAAGCGATTTCGGCAATAAAATTTAAAACGCGTGTAAAACATAAACCAAACGATGAAATTGGTTATTTCTTCATGTATAATGATCAACTCGATACTCCCTAGCCCCCAACAGCCTTTTTTTTCATAACACTTTAACCAGAGTGACGGGAGAGCGGCATTTCAGAAAACGTGCTTATCTCGGCGAGAAAAAGCGATTTCGGCAATAAAATTTAAAACGCGTGTTAAACATAAACCAAACGATGAAATTGGTTATTTCTTCATGTATAATGATCAACTCGATACTCCCTAGCCCCCAACAGCCTTTTTTTTCATAACACTTTAACCAGAGTGACGAGAGAGTGGCATTTCAGAAAACGTGCTTATCTCGGCGAGAAAAAGCGATTTCGGCAATAAAATTTAAAACGCGTGTAAAACATAAACCAAACGATGAAATTGGTTATTTCTTCATGTATAATGATCAACTCGAGTCGAGCTCCAGGGAGAGAGGCTGATTTTTCGCTTTTTGAGGCCGACCGACGAACCGGCGCGGGGCGGACTCAAAAGCCCGCAGAGCCGTAGGCACTTAGAAAAGTTTCGCCTTTGGCTGTGAGCTCCAGGGGGAGAGGCTGGTTTTGCGTTATTTTAGGCCGGCTGGAGAACCGGCGCGGGTCGGACGCACAATCCCCGCAGAGCCGTGGGCACTTAGAAAATTTTTGCCAAGTTGGCTCTGAGCGCCTGGTACCTAATATGGAAGTATAGAGGCCGACTTTCGGGCAAGATCACGCCGCGTTAGGCTTCCAGGACCCCGGCTAAGGAATTTTACCGGGCCGCCCGGTTCTTTTTTTGAACCAGCCCGGTTCTTTTTACACTTCCAGCTGGAGCTCAGCAGCGGCTTTTTGCGCAAGATCACGCCGGGTTAGGCTTCCAGGACCTCGGCTAAGCAATTCTACCGGGCCGCCCGGTTCTTTTTTTGAACCAGCCCGGTTCTTTTTACACTTCCAGCTGGAGCTCACGAACGGCTTTTTGGACAAGATCGCGGCGTGTTAGGCTTCCAGAGCCAAGGCTAAGCAATTTTACCGGCCGACCCGGTTCTTTTTTTTTTTAACCAGCCCGGTTCTTTTTACACTTCAGGGTGGAGCTCAGCAGCGGCTTTTTGGACAATATCACGCCGGGTTAGGCTTCCAGGACCCCGGCTAAGCAATTTTACCGGGCCGCCCGGTTCTTTTTTTTAACCAGCCCGGTTCTTTTTACACTTCCAGCTGGAGCTCAGCAGCGGCTTTTTGGACAAAATCACGCCGTGTTAGGCTTCCAGAGCCCCGGCTAAGCAATTTTACCGGGTCGCCCGGTTCTTTTTTTAACCAGCCCTGTTCTGTTTTTAACCAGCCCGGTTCTTTTTAAACTTCCAGCTGGAGCTCAGCAGCGGCTTTTTGCACAGTATCACGCCGGGTTAGGCTTCCAGGACCCCGGCTAAGCAATTTTACCGGGCCGCCCGGTACTATTTTTTTAACCAGCCCGGTTCTTTTTACACTTCCAGCTGGAGCTCAGCAGCGGCTTTTTGGACAATATCACGCCGGGTTAGGCTTCCAGGACCTCGGCTAAGCACTTCTAACGGGCCCTGGTCCACCCCTGCCAGCGCATTTCAAAACTTGGCATTAATTTCGACCTAAGAGACGAAGTCTGATTTTTTTCTACCACTTGGGCGGCCTTTTTTTACCCAGAACACCCGCACCGGCACCATAAATTCGAAGGGTGCCGAGTGCGTCGGCGCAGATTCTGCAACGGAGTGACACTTCCCTCTTGTGGACATTCGGCGGTAGGTGAAATGCGCACTCGGTCTTCTCTTTTCTTTTCCTTCCAGTGAAACTTTGGCAACATTCTGCGAGCTGCTGGCTTCCAGAACCTCGGCCAAGCAGGTGGAGGATTTTTTTCCACTTCCAGCTGGAGGTGAGGAGGGACTTTTTGGGCAAGATCACGCCGACTTAGCAAGCAAGGTGGAAGTGCCAGCATGCTCCGTGGCTGGAAGTGTGGATGTGCCAGCACCCTCCCTGCCTATGGAAGTGTGGAGCTCCAGCACCCTCCCTGCCTATGGAAGTGTGGAGCTCCAGCACCCTCCCTGCCTATGGAAGTGTGGAGCTCCAGCACCCTCCCTGCCTATGGAAGTGTGGAGCTCCAGCACCCTCCCTGCCTATGGAAGTGTGGAGCTCCAGCACCCTCCCTGCCTATGGAAGTGTGGAGCTCCAGCACCCTCCCTGCCTATGGAAGTGTGGAGCTCCAGCACCCTCCCTGCCTATGGAAGTGTGGAGCTCCAGCACCCTCCCTGCCTATGGAAGTGTGGAGCTCCAGCACCCTCCCTGCCTATGGAAGTGTGGAGCTCCAGCACCCTCCCTGCCTATGGAAGTGTGGAGCTCCAGCACCCTCCCTGCCTATGGAAGTGTGGAGCTCCAGCACCCTCCCTGCCTATGGAAGTGTGGAGCTCCAGCACCCTCCCTGCCTATGGAAGTGTGGAGCTCCAGCACCCTCCCTGCCTATGGAAGTGTGGAGCTCCAGCACCCCCCGTGGCTATGGAAGTGTGGAGCTCCAGCACCCTCCGTGCCTGGAGCTATGGAGCTATGGAAGTATGGAGCTATGGATCTATGGAAGTATGGAGCTATGGAGCTATGGAAGTATGGAAGTATGGAGCTATGGAGCTATGGAAGTATGGAAGTATGGAGCTATGAAGCTATGGAGCTATGGAGCTATGGAAGTATGGAGCTATGGAGCTCTGGAGCTATGGAAGTATGGAGCTATGGAGCTATGGAGCTATGGAGCTATGGAAGTATGGAGCTATGGAAGTATGGAGCTATGGAGCTCTGGGGCTATGGAGCTCTGGAGCTATGGAAGTATGGAGCTATGGAGCTATGGAGCTATGGAGCTATGGAGCTATGGAGCCACCAGCCAGCACCCTCCGTGGCTCAACCACGCCGGGGCAGAGTTCCAGCCGCTCGGCTTCACTCTCTCACAAGCCCCGCCTGGAGCTCCCCAGCCCGCCCCTGGTACCTCAACTACCGAGGCCAGCCGCTCAACCAGGCCGGCCCAGAGTTCCAGCCACTCGGATAAGCTCTGTCACTCTCCCGCTAAGCAGCCACCGGTAACGGGGAAATGTCGCCGCCTTGTGGACACGCCCTTGTAAATGAATGGGCTTTCGCACTTAGTGCAATTTTCGCCAGCTCCGTGGTTGCAAGTATGGAGCTATGGAGCTATGGAGCCACCAGACAGGCTGGAGCTCTGGAGCTATGGAAGTATGGAGCTCTGGAGCTCTGGAGCTATGGAGCTCTGGGGCTATGGAGGTCTGGAGCTATGGAAGTATGGAGCTATGGAGCTCTGGAGGTATGGAGGTATGGTGCTATGGAGCTCTGAAGCTATGGAGCTATGGAGCTCTGGTGCTCTGCAGCTATGGAAGTATGGAGGTATGGAGCTACGGAAGTATGGAGCTATGGAGCTATGGAGCTCTGGAGGTATGGAGGTATGGTGCTATGGAGCTCTGGAGCTATGGAGCTATGGAGCTATGGAGCTCTGGGGCTATGGAAGTATGGACCTATGGAAGTATGGAGCTATGGAGCTATGGAGCTATGGAGCCACCAGCCAGCACCCTCCGTGGCTCAACCACGCCGGCCCAGAGTTCCAGCCGCTCGGCTTCACTCTCTCACAAGCCCCGCCTGGAGCTCCCCAGCCCGCCCCTGGTACCTCAACTACCGAGGCCAGCCGCTCGACCAGGCCGGCCCAGAGTTCCAGCCGCTCGGCTTCACTCTCTCACAAGCCCCGCCTGGAGCTCCCCAGCCCGCCCCTGGTACCTCAACTACCGAGGCCAGCCGCTTGACCAGGCCGGCCCAGAGTTCCAGCCGCTCGGCTTCACTCTCTCACAAGCCCCGCCTGGAGCTCCCCAGCCCACCCCTGGTACCTCAACTACCGAGGCCAGCCGCTCGACCAGGCCGGCCCAGAGTTCCAGCCGCTCGGATAAGCT
>NW_028231992.1:2107500-2110000 GCF_054491065.1 Syngnathus leptorhynchus | reverse complement strand
GCCCACAAGGCATCCCAGGCAAAGCCACCAGCAAGCCGCCAGCCGGGACGACTGACGGACCCGCAACAGCAGCCGGGACGGTGCCCCAGTGTCGCTGAACGACACACCGCCCCGGTCCATCTCCACAGTGACCCGCAAACCGTCCGGGCAGACCCTCGCACCGTACCACACTCCAGGGATCTTCCACATCCACAGAGACCAATGAGGTGTCCAGGCCCACCAACCTGTATTGGGAACCACGACAGACAGCCAAGGCCCCGCGCGCCACCGCGCGCATGCTAGGCAATGGCCCCCCGACTGCGGACGAGCCGGGACAACCACTGCTTCGCGCCACCTGTCGCCTCCCCTTTCACCAACGTCCTCCTGGCTACCACCACCCACACCGGCCTGTCCCGCGGACCACCATCCTGAGCAGGACAAAGTCCCCTCATCAAGCAGCCCATCTGGAGTAGCCCAGCATGGCAGGCGCCGCAGCGAATTCGGCCTTCGCCCCAGAAGAAGCGGCACAAGCGTTCAAAAGCATGGATGAGAGAATCCATAGCAAGAAAGGCAGGGTCATAGAGACAAGTCCCTCTCCACAATCCAATCCCGCGACTGCGAGCTCGGTGTCGGTGCCACCGCAGCCCACCCCGATGAGCAGCCCACACGGGCGACGAATCACCCTCACGCGTCCAGTACGCCTAGCTTCCCACTACACACAGGCCATGACAATGGGAAACCGAGTCGAAAGCCCCCGCACGGCCAGTAAGCGACCGCCAGCTACTGTTCAGCCCACCCTCCGGCAAGCCTCCCAGCAGACCCGGCTATCAAGCCCCGTCCCTTTGAGAACCCTGGGATCGACTCCACGCACCCTTCACGTGGCAGACAGCCTCATCAGTTGCTTCCCGGCCGAAGCCCAGCCTGAGGGGCCAGACCCCCAGTCCTGCCTGGACTCGACCACGAGCATAGCGTTCAAAACCGGCCAAGTTGGATGAAGCAGGAGACTCGGTCAGTACAGGCTCTGACCTGCTTCCTTGACCAGCGCAACAGCCGCAAGGTGTCTCACTCACCCTACAAACTGCCTGCCGTCACACAGGGACTTCCATATCCACCTCACTCGTTTCGTCACCCGACACGCGTCGGGCAACCCTACTCGTCAGTGATACGCCGGCGACTCACACCCGCACAGACATACCACAGGCACCTCTGTCAAAATGCCCTCCCAGAAACAAGCTGTGGCACCATCATAGCATCCGTCGCCCATACTCTCATAACCAGACCGACGGCGGCCACCAGTGCCACTGAGGAGTTGTCAGGAGCTTCGCCAGCCTGGGTCCACCCGCTCCACCGGCCAGACTGACTGTGACTCCGACTCTGTGCAGCTGCGACACGGACTTCCGAACCAAAGGAGTTTTCGCAACATGGTCTGTAGACATGACTACAGCCGTTCGAGGACCCTCAGCCAAACCCCGAAAGTTGGTCCCCATGGCCTCCGAGGCGGTTGATCACACGCCATACACGCACCCAACCTCAAGCACGTGAAGATGAGGTCGCTCGAGCAGCCACGACCCCCCATTAAGCCGTGCCTCCGCGGTTCTTGATAACCCAGGTCCGCAATCCTGGGCAGCTCGGCTCAACCAGAGCTCAGTCACCGTTCCCTTCAAGACTTCTACTAAGAATCAAACCCGGGCAGCAGCCGGCACGACCTATCAAGGCCTGCCCCCAACCAAAGCCAGTCCACAGTCTGACCCACTAGGGAGAGGCCCCCATCAGAGATGCCGAGCTCACTCCCCGTAAAGCCATCCAGCGACCGGCACGCATCACGGCTGCCCAGGCTTCACAGTATTGCGCTTTCGCTAGGATTTGAGAAATCACATTCGACAGAAGGCGCCACAACCAGCCTTTGTGTATTATCACTATGCGTAACGGCATCAGTACCGTCTCGGTTCATCTCA
Organism: Syngnathus leptorhynchus; assembly: GCF_054491065.1. Classification (NCBI taxonomy): domain Eukaryota; kingdom Metazoa; phylum Chordata; class Actinopteri; order Syngnathiformes; family Syngnathidae; genus Syngnathus; species Syngnathus leptorhynchus. The sequence continues at coordinate 2,108,066 of NW_028231992.1, read as the reverse complement.
GTCTCGCCACCATTCAGCCACACCAGGCGTACCAGCAGGGCGCCGAGCGAGCGCACAAGCCAGCCTGCAAGGTGCTAGAGGGCGACCCGCAGTGGGTAGGAACCGTCCACCAGTGTCGGCAAGCCGAGGCCGATGGGGGCCCTACCAAGGCAGGTCATGATTGCCAGTCGGTCAGATAGGAAATGGGGTACTCGGAGCCCGCCGGGATCAGACAGGCAACCGGGGAGAGGGAGCTACATGAGTACCGTCGCCGGGTTCAGACGGCGGCCCCAGGATTCTCGTAGTGTTCGGTATCGCCCTTCCTCCTAATTCATAGGTAGTCATCCTACTGCAGAATCCGAGACACTACTGCTGCTTCAGTAGCGCTCAGGGAGACAAGTCTCACCTTTCGGGTCCAGAAGGTCACCCAAGACGTGCAGCCCCTTCTGTAGTCTGCACGCCAACCAATCGAGAACAACCGTCCGAGTTGGCCAAACCTTGTCCCAACGGGTCGGGGGAAGCTGGGCATCTGCCCCCCCTAGGCTGACTGCGTTAGCCGTCCATGCTAGCCATGGCCGTTACCAGCG
>NW_028231992.1:2082500-2100000 GCF_054491065.1 Syngnathus leptorhynchus | reverse complement strand
GCCCGCAGCGCGTAGCGCGGAAGCCATACGCCCCCCCGATGCGGAGCGACAGACGCCCCCGCGACCGCGGTTGGTCGGGAAGGCTTTTCGGATAGAGGTCGGACGGTGTGTGTGGACGGCTTCCCGTGGTGCCGCCGCTATCAAGCCGGAGGGTTTGAGAAACGACATTCGCGGAAGGACCGGCGCGGCCGGCGGACGCTCGCACGCGCGGCGCCCGACACTCAGCCGCTCGCTCGGCCTCCGTGGATCGTGGCTAGGTGGGATGGATGCCAAACCGGGTCGTCTCGGTCTCGCCGCAGTACGGTCGCGCCGGGGCCTGCGGGGCGGCGCGGGGAGCGCACGCTCACGCGGCGGCCGGGGCGCTAGAGTGCGACCCGCAGTGGGTAGGAACCGTCCACCCGACGTCGGACGAGCCGAGGCCGATGGGGGCCCTACCAAGGCGGGTCATGAGTGCCAGTCGGTCAGTTGGGTGAGGGGGTACTCGGAGGCCCGCCGGGAGCAGACGGGCGACCGGGGATGGGGGGCGTACGCGGGCGGGCGCCGGGAGAAGACGGCCCGTCCGGGGTCGAATCTCGGCCTGTGTTTTCGGAGCCGGCCGGGCATCACGCTCCCTCCTTGGATGGACAACATTCGTAGTTGACACTTTGTGTCATTTTATCCGAGCGGGCGGGCGCCTCGAGAGGCGGACCGTCCGGGGCGACTCTCGGCCTGTGTTTTCGGAGCCGGCCGGGCCTCACGCTCCCTCCTTGGATGGACAACATTCGTAGTTGACACTTTGTGTCATTTTATCCGAGCGGGCGGGCGCCTCGAGAGGCGGACCGTCCGGGGCGACTCTCGGCCTGTGTTTTCGGAGCCGGCCGGGCCTCACGCTCCCTCCTTGGATGGACAACATTCGTAGTTGACACTTTGTGTCATTTTATCCGAGCGGGCGGGCGCCGCGAGGCGGACCGTCCGGGGCGACTCTCGGCCTGTGTTTAAGGAGCCGGCCGGGCATCACGCTCCTTCCTTGGATGGACAACATTCGCAGTTGACACTTTGTGTCATTTTATCCGAGCAGACGGGCGCCGCGAGGCGGACCGTCCGGGGCGACTCTCGGCCTGTGTTTTCGGAGCCGGCCGGGCATCACGCTCCCTCCTTGGATGGACAACATTCGTAGTTGACACTTTGTGTCATTTTATCCGAGCAGACGGGCGCCGCGAGGCGACCGTCCGGGGCGACTCTCGGCCTGTGTTTTCGGAGCCGGCCGGGCATCACGCTCCCTCCTTGGATGGACAACATTCGTAGTTGACACTTTGTGTCATTTTATCCGAGCAGACGGGCGCCGCGAGGCGACCGTCCGGGGCGACTCTCGGCCTGTGTTTAAGGAGCCGGCCGGGCATCACGCTCCTTCCTTGGATGGACAACATTCGTAGTTGACACTTTGTGTCATTTTATCCGAGCGGGCGGGCGCCGCGAGGCGGACCGTCCGGGGCGACTCTCGGCCTGTGTTTAAGGAGCCGGCCGGGCATCACGCTCCTTCCTTGGATGGACAACATTCGCAGTTGACACTTTGTGTCATTTTATCCGAGCAGACGGGCGCCGCGAGGCGGACCGTCCGGGGCGACTCTCGGCCTGTGTTTTCGGAGCCGGCCGGGCATCACGCTCCCTCCTTGGATGGACAACATTCGTAGTTGACACTTTGTGTCATTTTATCCGAGCAGACGGGCGCCGCGAGGCGGACCGTCCGGGGCGACTCTCGGCCTGTGTTTAAGGAGCCGGCCGGGCATCACGCTCCTTCCTTGGATGGACAACATTCGCAGTTGACACTTTGTGTCATTTTGTTCGGCCTGTGTTTAAGGAGGCGGCCGTCCTCCACTCGGTCCGTGTTTAAGGAGCGACACTTGCGCTCCGGTTCGGCCTGTATTTAGGGAGGCGGCCGTCCTCCGCTTGGTCTGTGTTAAGGGCGACACTCGGTCCATGTTTGAGGAGCCTGGCCCTGACGCTCCTCTCCGGCCTGTGTTTAAGGAGGCGGCCGTCCTCCCCTTGGTCTGTGTTAAGGGCGACACTCGGTCCATGTTTGAGGAGCCTGGCCCTGACGCTCCTCTCCGGCCTGTGTTTAAGGAGGCGGCCGTCCTCCCCTTGGTCTGTGTTAAGGGCGACACTCGGTCCATGTTTGAGGAGCCTGGCCCTGACGCTCCTCTCCGGCCTGTGTTTAAGGAGGCGGCCGTCCTCCCCTTGGTCTGTGTTAAGGGCGACACTCGGTCCATGTTTGAGGAGCCTGGCCCTGACGCTCCTCTCCGGCCTGTGTTTAAGGAGGCGGCCGTCCTCCCCTTGGTCTGTGTTAAGGGCGACACTCGGTCCATGTTTGAGGAGCCTGGCCCTGACGCTCCTCTCCGGCCTGTGTTTAAGGAGGCGGCCGTCCTCCCCTTGGTCTGTGTTAAGGGCGACACTCGGTCCATGTTTGAGGAGCCTGGCCCTGACGCTCCTCTCCGGCCTGTGTTTAAGGAGGCGGCCGTCCTCCCCTTGGTCTGTGTTAAGGGCGACACTCGGTCCATGTTTGAGGAGCCTGGCCCTGACGCTCCTCTCCGGCCTGTGTTTAAGGAGGCGGCCGTCCTCCCCTTGGTCTGTGTTAAGGGCGACACTCGGTCCATGTTTGAGGAGCCTGGCCCTGACGCTCCTCTCCGGCCTGTGTTTAAGGAGGCGGCCGTCCTCCCCTTGGTCTGTGTTAAGGGCGACACTCGGTCCGTGTTTAAGGAGCGGCCCTCGCGCTCCGGTTCGGCCTGTATTTAGGGAGGCGGCCGTCCTCCGCTTGGTCTGTGTTAAGGGCGACACTCGGTCCGTGTTTAAGGAGCCGGCCCTGACGCTCCTCTTCGGCCTGTGTTTAAGGAGGCGGCCGTCCTCCACTTCCTTCCATGCACCACCACATTCGCAGTTGACACTTTGCCATTTTTTCAGAGAGGTGACACTTAGTCGTTTTTTCGAAAGTTGACACTTAGTCGTTTTTTCGAAAGTTGACACTTTGCCGTTTTTTCAGAGAGGCGACACTTAGTCGTTTTTTCGAAAGTTGACACTTAGCCGTTTTTTCGAAAGTTGACACTTAGCCGTTTTTTCGAAAGTTGACACTTAGCCGTTTTTTCGAAAGTTGACACTTAGTCACTTTTTCGCCACAGTGACACCTCCAGCGCGTGCCACGGCGCTTTTCAGGTCTTCTATCCGACCTTGTGCTGTCGAGGACGGCGTGTCCGACGCCGTGGGGAGACCAGCACCATCTCCTCCATACTCGTAAACGGGGTGCTTTGGAAAACGGGGGGAAAGTCGATGAGTACACTGACTACTGGGACCATTTCATTGTACTCTGGCGCACCTGAAGACCAAAAAAGGTACTGCACCTTAGCCCGGGTACCTCACCCCCTGGTACCTCGAGGAGAACTTAGAAAAATTTCGACAAATTTTTGGTGAGCTCCAGGGAGAGAGGCTGATTTTTCGCTTTTTGAGGCCGACCGCCGAACCGGCGCGGGGCGGACTCACAAGCCCCGCAGAGCCGTGGGCACTTAGTCGTTTTTTCAGAGAGGCGACACTTAGTCGTTTTTTCAGAGGCGACACTTAGTCGTTTTTTCGAAAGTTGACACTTAGCCGTTTTTTCGAAAGTCGACACTTAGCCGTTTTTTTGGAAAGTTGACACTTAGTCGTTTTTTCGAAAGTTGACACTTAGTCGTTTTTTCGCCACAATTGGCTCTGAGCTCCAGGGGGAGAGCCTGGTTTTGCCTTATTTCAGGCCGGCTGGGGAACCGGCGCGGGTCGGATGCACGAGCCCGGCAGAGCCGTGGGCACTTAGAAAATTTTCGCCGATTAAGCTGGGACCTCCAGGCGGAGACCGGCATTCCTCGTCCTCGGGGTTCGACCCAGGAACCGGCGCTGGGCAGACGCCGTAGCCACGCAGAGCCGTGGGCACTTAGAAAATATTCGCCAAGTTGGCTCTGAGCTCCAGGCGGAGAGGCTGGTTTTGCCTTATTTCAGGCCGGCTGGGGAACCGGCGCGGGTCGGATGCACGAGCCCGCAGAGCCGTGGGCACTTTGCCATTTTCTCAGAGTCGACACTTAGTCGTTTTTTCAGAGAGGCGACACTCTGTCGTTTTTTCGAAAGTTGACACTTTGCCGTTTTTTCAGAGAGGCGACACTTAGCCGTTTTTTCGAAAGTTGACACTTAGCCGTTTTTTCGAAAGTCGACACTTAGCCGTTTTTTCAGAGATGTGACACTTTGCCGTTTTTTCGAAAGTCGACACTTAGCCGTTTTTTCAGAGATGTGACACTTAGAAACTTTTTGCCAAGTTGGCTGTGAGCTCCAGGAGGAGACCGTTATTTTTCGTCATTCGAGGCCGACTGCGGAACCGGCGCTGGGCGGACGCCAAAGCTCGGCAGGGCCGTGGGCACTTAGAAACTTTTTGCCAAGTTGGCTGTGAGCTCCAGGAGGAGACCGTTATTTTTCGTCATTCGAGGCCGACTGCGGAACCGGCGCTGGGCGGACGCCAAAGCTCGGCAGGGCCGTGGGCACTTAGAAACTTTTTGCCAAGTTGGCTGTGAGCTCCAGGAGGAGACCGTTATTTTTCGTCATTCGAGGCCGACTGCGGAACCGGCGCTGGGCGGACGCCAAAGCTCGGCAGGGCCGTGGGCACTTAGAAACTTTTTGCCAAGTTGGCTGTGAGCTCCAGGAGGAGACCGTTATTTTTCGTCATTCGAGGCCGACTGCGGAACCGGCGCTGGGCGGACGCCAAAGCTCGGCAGGGCCGTGGGCACTTAGAAACTTTTTGCCAAGTTGGCTGTGAGCTCCAGGAGGAGACGGTTATTTTTCGTCATTCGAGGCCGACTGCGGAACCGGCGCTGGGCGGACGCCAAAGCTCGGCAGGGCCGTGGGCACTTAGAAACTTTTTGCCAAGTTGGCTGTGAGCTCCAGGAGGAGACCGTTATTTTTCGTCATTCGAGGCCGACTGCGGAACCGGCGCTGGGCGGACGCCAAAGCTCGGCAGGGCCGTGGGCACTTAGAAACTTTTTGCCAAGTTGGCTGTGAGCTCCAGGAGGAGACCGTTATTTTTCGTCATTCGAGGCCGACTGCGGAACCGGCGCTGGGCGGACGCCAAAGCTCGGCAGGGCCGTGGGCACTTAGAAACTTTTTGCCAAGTTGGCTGTGAGCTCCAGGAGGAGACCGTTATTTTTCGTCATTCGAGGCCGACTGCGGAACCGGCGCTGGGCGGACGCCAAAGCTCGGCAGGGCCGTGGGCACTTAGAAACTTTTTGCCAAGTTGGCTGTGAGCTCCAGGAGGAGACCGTTATTTTTCGTCATTCGAGGCCGACTGCGGAACCGGCGCTGAGCGGACGCCAAAGCTCGGCAGGGCCGTGGGCACTTAGAAACTTTTTGCCAAGTTGGCTGTGAGCTCCAGGAGGAGACCGTTATTTTTCGTCATTCGAGGCCGACTGCGGAACCGGCGCTGGGCGGACGCCAAAGCTCGGCAGGGCCGTGGGCACTTAGAAACTTTTTGCCAAGTTGGCTGTGAGCTCCAGGAGGAGACCGTTATTTTTCGTCATTCGAGGCCGACTGCGGAACCGGCGCTGGGCGGACGCCAAAGCTCGGCAGGGCCGTGGGCACTTAGAAACTTTTTGCCAAGTTGGCTGTGAGCTCCAGGAGGAGACCGTTATTTTTCGTCATTCGAGGCCGACTGCGGAACCGGCGCTGGGCGGACGCCAAAGCTCGGCAGGGCCGTGGGCACTTAGAAACTTTTTGCCAAGTTGGCTGTGAGCTCCAGGAGGAGACCGTTATTTTTCGTCATTCGAGGCCGGCTGCAGAACCGGCGCGGGTCGGATGCACGAGCCCGCAGAGCCGTGGGCACTTTGCCACTTTTTCGCCACAATTGGCTCTGAGCTCCAGGAGGAGACCGTTATTTTTCGTCATTCTAGGCCGGTTGCAGAACCGGCGCGGCTCGGATGCACGAGCCCGCAGAGCCGTGGGCACTTAGAAAATTTTCAGAGAGGCGACACTTTGCCATTTTTTCAGAGAGGTGCCACTTAGTCGTTTTTTCGAAAGTTGACACTTAGCCGTTTTTTCGAAAGTTGACACTTAGCCGTTTTTTCGAAAGTTGACACTTAGTCGTTTTTTCGCCAAAGTGCCCACCTCCAGCGCGTGCCACGGCGCTTTCCAGGTCTTCTATCCGACCTTGTGCTGTCGAGGACGGCGTGTCCGACGCCGTGGGGAGACCAGCACCATCTCCTCCATACTCGTAAACGAGGTGCTTTGGAAAACGGGGGGAAAGTCGATGAGTACACTGACTACTGGGACCATTTCATTGTACTCTGGCGCACCTGAAGACCAAAAAAGGTACTGCACCTTAGCCCGGGTACCTCACCCCCTGGTACCTCGAGGAGAACTTAGAAAAATTTCGACAAATTTTTGGTGAGCTCCAGGGAAAGAGGCTGATTTTTCGCTTTTTGAGGCCGACCGCCGAACCGGCGCGGGGCGGACTCACAAGCCCCGCAGAGCCGTGGGCACTTAGTCGTTTTTTCAGAGAGGCGACACTTAGTCGTTTTTTCGAAAGGCGACACTTAGCCGTTTTTTCGAAAGTCGACACTTAGCCGTTTTTTCGAAAGTTGACACTTAGTCGTTTTTTTGAAAGTTGACACTTAGTCGTTTTTTCGCTGATTTTGCTGGGACCTCCAGGCGAGGACCGGCGTTTTTCGTCTTCCGGGTTCGACCCGGGAACCAGCGCCGAGCGGACACATTCGCTCGCAAGTGCCGTTGGCACTTAGAAGATTTTTCGTTTGTCATGAGCTCCGGGCGGAGACCGGCGTTTTTCGTCTTCCGGGTTCGACCCGGGAACCAGCGCCGAGCGGACACATTCGCTCGCAAGTGCCGTTGGCACTTAGAAAATTTTTCGTTTGTCATGAGCTCCGGGCGGAGAGCGGCGTTTTTCGTCTTCCGGGTTCGACCCGGGAACCAGCGCCGAGCGGACACATTCGCTCGCAAGTGCCGTTGGCACTTAGAAAATTTTTCGTTTGTCATGAGCTCCGGGCGGAGACCGGCGTTTTTCGTCTTCCGGGTTCGACCCGGGAACCAGCGCCGAGCGGACACATTCGCTCGCAAGTGCCGTTGGCACTTAGAAAATTTTTCGTTTGTCATGAGCTCCGGGCGGAGACCGGCGTTTTTCGTTCTCCGGGTTCGACCCGGGAACCAGCGCCGAGTGGACACATTCGCTCGCTAGTGCCGTTGGCACTTAGAAAATTTTTCGTTTGTCATGAGCTCCGGGCGGAGACCGGCGTTTTTCGTCTTCCGGGTTCGACCCGGGAACCAGCGCCGAGCGGACACATTCGCTCGCTAGTGCCGTTGGCACTTAGAAAATTTTTCGTTTGTCATGAGCTCCGGGCGGAGACCGGCGTTTTTCGTCTTCCGGGTTCGACCCGGGAACCAGCGCCGAGCGGACACATTCGCTCGCAAGTGCCGTTGGCACTTAGAAAATTTTTCGTTTGTCATGAGCTCCGGGCGGAGACCGGCGTTTTTCGTCTTCCGGGTTCGACCCGGGAACCAGCGCCGAGCGGACACATTCGCTCGCAAGTGCCGTTGGCACTTAGAAAATTTTTCGTTTGTCATGAGCTCCGGGCGGAGACCGGCGTTTTTCGTCTTCCGGGTTCGACCCGGGAACCAGCGCCGAGCGGACACATTCGCTCGCAAGTGCCGTTGGCACTTAGAAAATTTTTCGTTTGTCATGAGCTCCGGGCGAGGACCGGCGTTTTTCGTCTTCCGGGTTCGACCCGGGAACCAGCGCCGAGCGGACACATTCGCTCGCTAGTGCCGTTGGCACTTAGAAAATTTTTCGTTTGTCATGAGCTCCGGGCGAGGACCGGCGTTTTTCGTCTTCCGGGTTCGACCCGGGAACCAGCGCCGAGCGGACACATTCGCTCGCTAGTGCCGTTGGCACTTAGAAAATTTTTCGTTTGTCATGAGCTCCGGGCGGAGACCGGCATTTTTCGTCATTCGAGGCCGACGGGGGAACCAGCCGGAGCGGACACGTTTGCTCGGAAGAGCCGTTGGCACTTAGAAAAAATTCCGTGTCTCGTGAGCTCCAGGGGGGACAGGCTGGTTTTATTCATCCGTAGCCGACATGGGAACCAGCGCGGAGCGGATTGGTGTTGCGCTGCCATATACCTCATCTCTCTCAGGAGTCCCCCCCTTATACGTGCCGATGGTGTTTTGGAAAACGGGGGGTAACTGGATGAGTACACTGACTAGGGGGACCAGTACACTAGCGAGTGGGACCAGTACACTGACTAGTGGGACCAACACACTATGAGCGCCTGGTACCTAAAATGGAAGTATAGAGGCCGAATTTCGGGCAAGATCACGCCGGGTTAGGCTTCCAGGACCTCGGCTAAGCAATTTTAACGGGTCGCCCGGTTCTTTTTTGATCCAGCCCGGTTCTTTTTTTTATCCAGCCCGGTTCTTTTTACACTTCCAGCTGGAGCTCGGGAGCGGCTTTTTGCACAAGATCACGCCGTGTTAGGCTTCCAGGACCTCGGCTAAGCACTTTTAACGGGTCGCCCGGTTCTTTTTTGATCCAGCCCGGTTCTTTTTTTTATCCAGCCCGGTTCTTTTTACACTTCCAGCTGGAGCTCGGGAGCGGCTTTTTGCACAAGATCACGCCGTGTTAGGCTTCCAGGACCTCGGCTAAGCAATTTTAACGGGCCGCCCGGTTCTTTTTTGATCCAGCCCGGTTCTTTTTTTTATCCAGCCTGGTTCTTTTTACACTTCCAGCTGGAGCTCGGGAGCGGCTTTTTGCACAAGATCACGCCGGGTTCGGCTTCCAGGACCTCGGCTAAGCAATTTTAACGGGTCGCCCGGTTCTTTTTTGATCCAGCCCGGTTCTTTTTTTTATCCAGCCCGGTTCTTTTTACACTTCCAGCTGGAGCTCGGGAGCGGCTTTTTGCACAAGATCACGCCGGGTTAGGCTTCCAGGACCTCGGCTAAGCAATTTTAACGGGTCGCCTGGTTCTTTTTTGATCCAGCCCGGTTCTTTTTTTATCCAGCCCGGTTCTTTTTACACTTCCAGCTGGAGCTCGGGAGCGGCTTTTTGCACAAGATCACGCCGTGTTAGGCTTCCAGGACCTCGGCTAAGCAATTTTAACGGGTCGCCCGGTTCTTTTTTTGATCCAGCCCGGTTCTTTTTTTATCCAGCCCGGTTCTTTTTACACTTCCAGCTGGAGCTCGGCAGCGGCTTTTTGCACAAGATCACGCCGTGTTAGGCTTCCAGGACCTCGGCTAAGCAATTTTAACGGGTCGCCCGGTTCTTTTTTTGATCCAGCCCGGTTCTTTTTTTTATCCAGCCCGGTTCTTTTTACACTTCCAGCTGGAGCTCGGGAGCGGCTTTTTGCACAAGATCACGCCGTGTTAGGCTTCCAGGACCTCGGCTCAGCAATTTTAACGGGTCGCCCGGTTCTTTTTTGATCCAGCCCGGTTCTTTTTTTTATCCAGCCTGGTTCTTTTTACACTTCCAGCTGGAGCTCGGGAGCGGCTTTTTGCACAACAACACGCCGTGTTAGGCTTCCAGGACCTCGGCTAAGCAATTTTAACGGGTCGCCCGGTTCTTTTTTGATCCAGCCCGGTTCTTTTTCCACTTCCAGCTGGAGCTCAGCAGCGGCTTTTTGCACAAGATCACGCCGGGTTAGGCTTCCAGGACCTCGGCTAAGCACTTCTAACGGGTCGCCCGGTTCTTTTTTTGAACCAGCCCGGTTCTTTTTACACTTCCAGCTGGAGCTCAGCAGCGGCTTTTTGCACAAGATCACGCCGGGTTAGGGTTCCAGGACCTCGGCTAAGCAATTTTAACGGGCCGCCCGGTTCTTTTTTTGATCCAGCCCGGTTCTTTTTACACTTCCAGCTGGAGCTCAGCAGCGGCTTTTTGCACAAGATCACGCCGGGTTAGGCTTCCAGGACCTCGGCTAAGCACTTCTAACGGGCCCTGGTCCACCCCTGCCAGCGCATTTCAAAACTTGGCATTAATTTCGACCTAAGAGACGAAGTCTGATTTTTTTCTACCACTTGGGCGGCCTTTTTGCACCCAGAACACCCGCACCGGCACCATAAATTCGAAGGGTGCCGAGTGCGTCGGCGCAGATTCTGCGACGGAGTGACACTTCCCTCTTGTGGACATTCGGCGGTAGGTGAAATGCGCACTCGGTCTTCTCTTTTCTTTTCCTTCCAGTGAAACTTTGGCAACATTCTGCGAGCTGCTGGCTTCCAGAACCTCGGCCAAGCAGGTGGAGGATTTTTTTCCACTTCCAGCTGGAGGTGAGGAGGGACTTTTTGGGCAAGATCACGCCGACTTAGCAAGCAAGGTGGAAGTGCCAGCATGCTCCGTGGCTGGAAGTGTGGATGTGCCAGCACCCTCCCTGCCTATGGAAGTGTGGAGCTCCAGCACCCTCCCTGCCTATGGAAGTGTGGAGCTCCAGCACCCTCCCTGCCTATGGAAGTGTGGAGCTCCAGCACCCTCCCTGCCTATGGAAGTGTGGAGCTCCAGCACCCTCCCTGCCTATGGAAGTGTGGAGCTCCAGCACCCTCCCTGCCTATGGAAGTGTGGAGCTCCAGCACCCTCCCTGCCTATGGAAGTGTGGAGCTCCAGCACCCTCCCTGCCTATGGAAGTGTGGAGCTCCAGCACCCTCCCTGCCTATGGAAGTGTGGAGCTCCAGCACCCTCCCTGCCTATGGAAGTGTGGAGCTCCAGCACCCTCCGTGCCTATGGAAGAGCCTCCTCCGCGGGCATGCTGCTCAACCACGCCGGCCCAGAGTTCCAGCCGCTCGGCTACACTCTCTCACAAGCCCCGCCTGGAGCTCCCCAGCCCGCCCCTGGTACCTCAACTACCGAGGCCAGCCGCTCGACCAGGCCGGCCCAGAGTTCCAGCCGCTCGGCTTCACTCTCTCACAAGCCCCGCCTGGAGCTCCCCAGCCCGCCCCTGGTACCTCAACTACCGAGGCCAGCCGCTCGACCACGCCGGCGCAGAGTTCCAGCCGCTCGGATAAGCTCTGCCACTCTCCCGCTAAGCAGCCACCGGTAACGGGGAAATGTCGCCGCCTTGTGGACACGCCCTTGTAAATGAATGGGCTTTCGCACTTAGTGCAATTTTCGCCAGCTCCGTGGCTGCAAGTATGGAGCTATGGAGCCACCAGCCAGGCTGGAGCTCTGGAGCTATGGAAGTATGGAGCTCTGGAGCTATGGAGCTATGGAGCTATGGAGCTATGGAGCTATGGAGCTCTGGGGCTATGGAGCTATGGAGCTATGGAGCTATGGAAGTTTGGAGCTATGGAGCTATGGAGCTATGGAAGTATGGAAGTTTGGAGCTATGGAGCTATGGAGCTATGGAAGTACGGAGCTATGGAGCTATGGAAGTATGGAAGTATGGAAGTATGGAGCTATGGAGCTATGGAGCTATGGAGCTCTGGAGCTCTGGAGCTATGGAGCTATGGAAGTAGGGAGCTATGGAGCTATGGATGTATGGAGCTATGGAGCCACCAGCCAGCCAGGCTGGAGCTATGGAAGTATGGAGCCATGGAGCTCTGGAGCTATGGAAGTATGGAGCTATGGAGCTATGGAGCTCTGGAGCTATGGAGCTCTGGAGCTATGGAGCTCTGGTGCTATGGAGCTATGGAGCTCTGGTGCTATGGAGCTATGGAGCTCTGGTGCTATGGAGCTATGGAGCTCTGGTGCTATGGAGCTATGGAGCTCTGGTGCTATGGAGCTATGGAGCTCTGGTGCTATGGAGCTATGGAGCTCTGGAGGTATGGAGCTATGGAGGTATGGAGCTCTGGTGCTATGGAGCTATGGAGCTCTGGTGCTATGGAGCTATGGAGCTCTGGTGCTATGGAGCTATGGAGCTCTGGTGCTATGGAGCTATGGAGCTCTGGTGCTATGGAGCTATGGAGCTCTGGTGCTATGGAGCTATGGAGCTCTGGTGCTATGGAGCTATGGAGCTCTGGTGCTATGGAGCTATGGAGCTCTGGAGGTATGGAGCTCTGGTGCTATGGAGCTCTGGAGCTCTGGTGCTATGGAGCTCTGGTGCTATGGAGCTATGGAGCTCTGGAGGTATGGAGCCACCAGCCAGCACCCTCCGTGGCTGGATCAATGGAAGTGTTTTAGGTACCAGGCAGCCAAAGGGCCGGGGCCTCACGCTCGACCACGCCGGCGCAGAGTTCCAGCCGCTCGGATGAGCTCTGTCACTCACCCGCCGCGCAGCCACCGGTAACGGGGAAATGTCGCCGCCTGGCGGACACGCCGTTGTAAATGAATGGGCTTTCGCACTTAGTGCAATTTTCGCCAACTCTCTGACTGGAGCTATGGAAGTATGGAGCTATGGAGCCACCAGCCACCCAGGCTGGAGCTATGGAGCTCTGGAGGTATGGAGCTCTGGTGCTATGGAAGTATGGAGCTATGGAGCTATGGAGCTCTGGTGCTATGGAGCTATGGAGCTCTGGTGCTATGGAGCTATGGAGCTCTGGTGCTATGGAGCTATGGAGCTCTGGTGCTATGGAGCTATGGAGCTCTGGTGCTATGGAGCTATGGAGCTCTGGTGCTATGGAGCTATGGAGCTCTGGTGCTATGGAGCTATGGAGCTCTGGTGCTATGGAGCTATGGAGCTCTGGTGCTATGGAGCTATGGAGCTCTGGTGCTATGGAGCTATGGAGCTCTGGTGCTATGGAGCTATGGAGCTCTGGTGCTATGGAGCTATGGAGCTCTGGTGCTATGGAGCTATGGAGCTCTGGTGCTATGGAGCTATGGAGCTCTGGTGCTATGGAGCTATGGAGCTCTGGTGCTATGGAGCTATGGAGCTCTGGTGCTATGGAGCTATGGAGCTCTGGTGCTATGGAGCTATGGAGCTCTGGTGCTATGGAGCTATGGAGGTATGGAGCCACCAGCCAGCACCCTCCGTGGCTGGATCAATGGAAGTGTTTTAGGTACCAGGCAGCCAAAGGGCCGGGGCCTCACGCTCGACCACGCCGGCGCAGAGTTCCAGCCGCTCGGATGAGCTCTGTCACTCACCCGCCGCGCAGCCACCGGTAACGGGGAAATGTCGCCGCCTTGTGGACACGCCGTTGTAAATGAATGGGCTTTCGCACTTAGTGCAATTTTCGCCAACTCTCTGACTGGAGCTATGGAAGTATGGAGCTATGGAGCCACCAGCCACCCAGGCTGGAGCTATGGAGCTCTGGAGGTATGGAGCTCTGGTGCTATGGAAGTATGGAGCTATGGAGCTATGGAGCTCTGGTGCTATGGAGCTATGGAGCTCTGGTGCTATGGAGCTATGGAGCTCTGGTGCTATGGAGCTATGGAGCTCTGGTGCTATGGAGCTATGGAGCTCTGGTGCTATGGAGCTATGGAGCCCTGGAGCTATGGAGCTATGGAGCTCTGGTGCTATGGAGCTATGGAGCTCTGGTGCTATGGAGCTATGGAGCTCTGGTGCTATGGAGCTATGGAGCTCTGGTGCTATGGAGCTATGGAGCTCTGGTGCTATGGAGCTATGGAGCTCTGGTGCTATGGAGCTATGGAGCTCTGGTGCTATGGAGCTATGGAGCTCTGGTATTATGGAGCTCTGGTGCTATGGAGCTATGGAGCTCTGGTGCTATGGAGCTCTGGAGCTCTGGAGGTATGGAGCTATGGAGGTATGGAGCCACCAGCCAGCACCCTCCGAGGCTGGATCAATGGAAGTGTTTTAGGTACCAGGCAGCCAAAGGGCCGAGGCCTCACGCTCGACCACGCCGGCGCAGAGTTCCAGCCGCTCGGATAAGCTCTGTCACTCACCCGCCGCGCAGCCACCGGTAACGGGGAAATGTCGCCGCCTTGTGGACACGCCGTTGTAAATGAATGGGCTTTCGCACTTAGTGCAATTTTCGCCAACTCTCTGACTGGAGCTATGGAAGTATGGAGCTATGGAGCCACCAGCCACCCAGGCTGGAGCTATGGAGCTCTGGAGGTATGGAGCTCTGGTGCTATGGAAGTATGGAGCTATGGAGCTATGGAGCTCTGGTGCTATGGAGCTATGGAGCTCTGGTGCTATGGAGCTATGGAGCTCTGGTGCTATGGAGCTATGGAGCTCTGGTGCTATGGAGCTATGGAGCTCTGGTGCTATGGAGCTATGGAGCCCTGGAGCTATGGAGCTATGGAGCTCTGGTGCTATGGAGCTATGGAGCTCTGGTGCTATGGAGCTATGGAGCTCTGGTGCTATGGAGCTATGGAGCTCTGGTGCTATGGAGCTATGGAGCTCTGGTGCTATGGAGCTATGGAGCTCTGGTGCTATGGAGCTATGGAGCTCTGGTGCTATGGAGCTATGGAGCTCTGGTATTATGGAGCTCTGGTGCTATGGAGCTATGGAGCTCTGGTGCTATGGAGCTCTGGAGCTCTGGAGGTATGGAGCTATGGAGGTATGGAGCCACCAGCCAGCACCCTCCGTGGCTGGATCAATGGAAGTGTTTTAGGTACCAGGCAGCCAAAGGGCCGAGGCCTCACGCTCGACCACGCCGGCGCAGAGTTCCAGCCGCTCGGATAAGCTCTGTCACTCACCCGCCGCGCAGCCACCGGTAACGGGGAAATGTCGCCGCCTGGCGGACACGCCCTTGTAAATGAATGGGCTTTCGCACTTAGTGCAATTTTCGCCAACTCTCTGACTGGAGCTATGGAAGTATGGAGCTATGGAGCCACCAGCCACCCAGGCTGGAGCTATGGAGCTCTGGAGGTATGGAGCTCTGGTGCTATGGAGCTCTGGTGCTATGGAGCTATGGAGCTCTGGTGCTATGGAGCTATGGAGCTCTGGAGGTATGGAGCTCTGGAGGTATGGAGCTCTGGAGGTATGGAGCTATGGAGCCCTGGAGCTATGGAGCTCTGGTGCTATGGAGCTATGGAGCTCTGAAGCCATGGAGCTATGGAGCTCTGGTGCTATGGAGCTCTGGTGCTATGGAGCTATGGAGCTCTGGTGCTATGGAGCTATGGAGCTCTGGTGCTATGGAGCTATGGAGCTCTGGTGCTATGGAGCTATGGAGCTCTGGTGCTATGGAGCTATGGAGCTCTGGTGCTATGGAGCTCTGGAGCTCTGGAGGTATGGAGCTATGGAGGTATGGAGCCACCAGCCAGCACCCTCCGAGGCTGGATCAATGGAAGTGTTTTAGGTACCAGGCAGCCAAAGGGCCGAGGCCTCACGCTCGACCACGCCGGCGCAGAGTTCCAGCCGCTCGGATAAGCTCTGTCACTCACCCGCCGCGCAGCCACCGGTAACGGGGAAATGTCGCCGCCTTGTGGACACGCCGTTGTAAATGAATGGGCTTTCGCACTTAGTGCAATTTTCGCCAACTCTCTGACTGGAGCTATGGAAGTATGGAGCTATGGAGCCACCAGCCACCCAGGCTGGAGCTATGGAGCTCTGGAGGTATGGAGCTCTGGTGCTATGGAAGTATGGAGCTATGGAGCTATGGAAGTATGGCGCTATGGAGCTATGGAGCTCTGGAAGTATGGAGCTATGGAGCTCTGGAGGTATGGAGCTATGGAGCCCTGGAGCCCTGGAGCTATGGAGCCCTGGAGCTATGGAGCTATGGAGCCCTGGAGCTATGGAGCCCTGGAGCTATGGAGCTATGGAGCTCTGGTGCTATGGAGCTATGGAGCTCTGGTGCTATGGAGCTATGGAGCTCTGGTGCTATGGAGCTATGGAGCTCTGGTGCTATGGAGCTATGGAGCTCTGGTGCTATGGAGCTATGGAGCTGGTGCTATGGAGCTATGGAGCTCTGGTGCTATGGAGCTATGGAGCTCTGGTGCTATGGAGCTCTGGTGCTATGGAGCTATGGAGCTCTGGTGCTATGGAGCTATGGAGCTCTGGTGCTATGGAGCTATGGAGCTCTGGTATTATGGAGCTCTGGTGCTATGGAGCTATGGAGCTCTGGTGCTATGGAGCTCTGGAGCTCTGGAGGTATGGAGCTATGGAGGTATGGAGCCACCAGCCAGCACCCTCCGTGGCTGGATCAATGGAAGTGTTTTAGGTACCAGGCAGCCAAAGGGCCGAGGCCTCACGCTCGACCACGCCGGCGCAGAGTTCCAGCCGCTCGGATAAGCTCTGTCACTCACCCGCCGCGCAGCCACCGGTAACGGGGAAATGTCGCCGCCTGGCGGACACGCCCTTGTAAATGAATGGGCTTTCGCACTTAGTGCAATTTTCGCCAACTCTCTGACTGGAGCTATGGAAGTATGGAGCTATGGAGCCACCAGCCACCCAGGCTGGAGCTATGGAGCTCTGGAGGTATGGAGCTCTGGTGCTATGGAGCTCTGGTGCTATGGAGCTATGGAGCTCTGGTGCTATGGAGCTATGGAGCTCTGGAGGTATGGAGCTCTGGAGGTATGGAGCTCTGGAGGTATGGAGCTATGGAGCCCTGGAGCTATGGAGCTCTGGTGCTATGGAGCTATGGAGCTCTGAAGCCATGGAGCTATGGAGCTCTGGTGCTATGGAGCTCTGGTGCTATGGAGCTATGGAGCTCTGGTGCTATGGAGCTATGGAGCTCTGGTGCTATGGAGCTATGGAGCTCTGGTGCTATGGAGCTATGGAGCTCTGGTGCTATGGAGCTATGGAGCTCTGGTGCTATGGAGCTCTGGAGCTCTGGAGGTATGGAGCTATGGAGGTATGGAGCCACCAGCCAGCACCCTCCGAGGCTGGATCAATGGAAGTGTTTTAGGTACCAGGCAGCCAAAGGGCCGAGGCCTCACGCTCGACCACGCCGGCGCAGAGTTCCAGCCGCTCGGATAAGCTCTGTCACTCACCCGCCGCGCAGCCACCGGTAACGGGGAAATGTCGCCGCCTTGTGGACACGCCGTTGTAAATGAATGGGCTTTCGCACTTAGTGCAATTTTCGCCAACTCTCTGACTGGAGCTATGGAAGTATGGAGCTATGGAGCCACCAGCCACCCAGGCTGGAGCTATGGAGCTCTGGAGGTATGGAGCTCTGGTGCTATGGAAGTATGGAGCTATGGAGCTATGGAAGTATGGCGCTATGGAGCTATGGAGCTCTGGAAGTATGGAGCTATGGAGCTCTGGAGGTATGGAGCTATGGAGCCCTGGAGCCCTGGAGCTATGGAGCCCTGGAGCTATGGAGCTATGGAGCCCTGGAGCTATGGAGCCCTGGAGCTATGGAGCTATGGAGCTCTGGTGCTATGGAGCTATGGAGCTCTGGTGCTATGGAGCTATGGAGCTCTGGTGCTATGGAGCTATGGAGCTCTGGTGCTATGGAGCTATGGAGCTCTGGTGCTATGGAGCTATGGAGCTGGTGCTATGGAGCTATGGAGCTCTGGTGCTATGGAGCTATGGAGCTCTGGTGCTATGGAGCTCTGGTGCTATGGAGCTATGGAGCTCTGGTGCTATGGAGCTATGGAGCTCTGGTGCTATGGAGCTATGGAGCTCTGGTATTATGGAGCTCTGGTGCTATGGAGCTATGGAGCTCTGGTGCTATGGAGCTCTGGAGCTCT
>NW_028231992.1:2052500-2067500 GCF_054491065.1 Syngnathus leptorhynchus | reverse complement strand
GCAGACGGGCGACCGGGGATGGGGGGCGTACGCGGGCGGGCGCCGGGAGAAGACGGCCCGTCCGGGGTCGAATCTCGGCCTGTGTTTTCGGAGCCGGCCGGGCATCACGCTCCCTCCTTGGATGGACAACATTCGTAGTTGACACTTTGTGTCATTTTATCCGAGCGGGCGGGCGCCTCGAGAGGCGGACCGTCCGGGGCGACTCTCGGCCTGTGTTTTCGGAGCCGGCCGGGCCTCACGCTCCCTCCTTGGATGGACAACATTCGTAGTTGACACTTTGTGTCATTTTATCCGAGCGGGCGGGCGCCTCGAGAGGCGGACCGTCCGGGGCGACTCTCGGCCTGTGTTTTCGGAGCCGGCCGGGCCTCACGCTCCCTCCTTGGATGGACAACATTCGTAGTTGACACTTTGTGTCATTTTATCCGAGCGGGCGGGCGCCGCGAGGCGGACCGTCCGGGGCGACTCTCGGCCTGTGTTTAAGGAGCCGGCCGGGCATCACGCTCCTTCCTTGGATGGACAACATTCGCAGTTGACACTTTGTGTCATTTTATCCGAGCGGGCGGGCGCCTCGAGAGGCGGACCGTCCGGGGCGACTCTCGGCCTGTGTTTAAGGAGCCGGCCGGGCATCACGCTCCTTCCTTGGATGGACAACATTCGTAGTTGACACTTTGTGTCATTTTATCCGAGCGGGCGGGCGCCGCGAGGCGGACCGTCCGGGGCGACTCTCGGCCTGTGTTTAAGGAGCCGGCCGGGCATCACGCTCCTTCCTTGGATGGACAACATTCGCAGTTGACACTTTGTGTCATTTTATCCGAGCAGACGGGCGCCGCGAGGCGGACCGTCCGGGGCGACTCTCGGCCTGTGTTTTCGGAGCCGGCCGGGCATCACGCTCCCTCCTTGGATGGACAACATTCGTAGTTGACACTTTGTGTCATTTTATCCGAGCGGGCGGGCGCCTCGAGAGGCGGACCGTCCGGGGCGACTCTCGGCCTGTGTTTTCGGAGCCGGCCGGGCCTCAAGCTCCCTCCTTGGATGGACAACATTCGTAGTTGACACTTTGTGTCATTTTATCCGAGCGGGCGGGCGCCGCGAGGCGGACCGTCCGGGGCGACTCTCGGCCTGTGTTTTAGGAGCCGGCCGGGCATCACGCTCCTTCCTTGGATGGACAACATTCGCAGTTGACACTTTGTGTCATTTTATCCGAGCAGACGGGCGCCGCGAGGCGGACCGTCCGGGGCGACTCTCGGCCTGTGTTTTCGGAGCCGGCCGGGCATCACGCTCCCTCCTTGGATGGACAACATTCGTAGTTGACACTTTGTGTCATTTTATCCGAGCAGACGGGCGCCGCGAGGCGGACCGTCCGGGGCGACTCTCGGCCTGTGTTTAAGGAGCCGGCCGGGCATCACGCTCCTTCCTTGGATGGACAACATTCGCAGTTGACACTTTGTGTCATTTTGTTCGGCCTGTGTTTAAGGAGGCGGCCGTCCTCCACTCGGTCCGTGTTTAAGGAGCGACACTCGCGCTCCGGTTCGGCCTGTATTTAGGGAGGCGGCCGTCCTCCGCTTGGTCTGTGTTAAGGGCGACACTCGGTCCATGTTTGAGGAGCCTGGCCCTGACGCTCCTCTCCGGCCTGTGTTTAAGGAGGCGGCCGTCCTCCCCTTGGTCTGTGTTAAGGGCGACACTCGGTCCATGTTTGAGGAGCCTGGCCCTGACGCTCCTCTCCGGCCTGTGTTTAAGGAGGCGGCCGTCCTCCCCTTGGTCTGTGTTAAGGGCGACACTCTGTCCATGTTTGAGGAGCCTGGCCCTGACGCTCCTCTCCGGCCTGTGTTTAAGGAGGCGGCCGTCCTCCCCTTGGTCTGTGTTAAGGGCGACACTCGGTCCATGTTTGAGGAGCCTGGCCCTGACGCTCCTCTCCGGCCTGTGTTTAAGGAGGCGGCCGTCCTCCCCTTGGTCTGTGTTAAGGGCGACACTCGGTCCATGTTTGAGGAGCCTGGCCCTGACGCTCCTCTCCGGCCTGTGTTTAAGGAGGCGGCCGTCCTCCCCTTGGTCTGTGTTAAGGGCGACACTCGGTCCATGTTTAAGGAGCCTGGCCCTGACGCTCCTCTCCGGCCTGTGTTTAAGGAGGCGGCCGTCCTCCCCTTGGTCTGTGTTAAGGGCGACACTCGGTCCGTGTTTAAGGAGCGGCCCTCGCGCTCCGGTTCGGCCTGTATTTAGGGAGGCGGCCGTCCTCCGCTTGGTCTGTGTTAAGGGCGACACTCGGTCCGTGTTTAAGGAGCCGGCCCTGACGCTCCTCTTCGGCCTGTGTTTAAGGAGGCGGCCGTCCTCCACTTCCTTCCATGCACCACCACATTCGCAGTTGACACTTTGCCATTTTTTCAGAGAGGTGACACTTAGTCGTTTTTTCGAAAGTTGACACTTAGCCGTTTTTTCGAAAGTTGACACTTTGCCGTTTTTTCAGAGAGGTGACACTTTGTCGTTTTTTCGAAAGTTGACACTTAGCCGTTTTTTCGAAAGTTGACACTTAGCCGTTTTTTCGAAAGTTGACACTTAGCCGTTTTTTCGAAAGTTGACACTTAGTCACTTTTTCGCCACAGTAACACCTCCAGCGCGTGCCACGGCGCTTTTCAGGTCTTCTATCCGACCTTGTGCTGTCGAGGACGGCGTGTCCGACGCCGTGGGGAGACCAGCACCATCTCCTCCATACTCGTAAACGGGGTGCTTTGGAAAACGGGGGGAAAGTCGATGAGTACACTGACTACTGGGACCATTTCATTGTACTCTGGCGCACCTGAAGACCAAAAAAGGTACTGCACCTTAGCCCGGGTACCTCACCCCCTGGTACCTCGAGGAGAACTTAGAAAAATTTCGACAAATTTTTGGTGAGCTCCAGGGAGAGAGGCTGATTTTTCGCTTTTTGAGGCCGACCGCCGAACCGGCGCGGGGCGGACTCACAAGCCCCGCAGAGCCGTGGGCACTTAGTCGTTTTTTCAGAGAGGCGACACTTAGTCGTTTTTTCAGAGGCGACACTTAGTCGTTTTTTCGAAAGTTGACACAGCCGTTTTTTCGAAAGTCGACACTTAGCCGTTTTTTTGGAAAGTTGACACTTAGTCGTTTTTTCGAAAGTTGACACTTAGTCGTTTTTTCGCCACAATTGGCTCTGAGCTCCAGGGGGAGAGCCTGGTTTTGCCTTATTTCAGGCCGGCTGGGGAACCGGCGCGGGTCGGATGCACGAGCCCGGTAGAGCCGTGGGCACTTAGAAAATTTTCGCCGATTAAGCTGGGACCTCCAGGCGGAGACCGGCATTCCTCGTCCTCGGGGTTCGACCCAGGAACCGGCGCTGGGCAGACGCCGTAGCCACGCAGAGCCGTGGGCACTTAGAAAATATTCGCCAAGTTGGCTCTGAGCTCCAGGCGGAGAGGCTGGTTTTGCCTTATTTCAGGCCGGCTGGGGAACCGGCGCGGGTCGGATGCACGAGCCCGCAGAGCCGTGGGCACTTTGCCATTTTCTCAGAGTCGACACTTAGTCGTTTTTTCAGAGAGGCGACACTCTGTCGTTTTTTCGAAAGTTGACACTTTGCCGTTTTTTCAGAGAGGCGACACTTAGCCGTTTTTTCGAAAGTTGACACTTAGCCGTTTTTTCGAAAGTCGACACTTAGCCGTTTTTTCAGAGATGTGACACTTTGCCGTTTTTTCGAAAGTCGACACTTAGCCGTTTTTTCAGAGATGTGACACTTAGAAACTTTTTGCCAAGTTGGCTGTGAGCTCCAGGAGGAGACCGTTATTTTTCGTCATTCGAGGCCGACTGCGGAACCGGCGCTGGGCGGACGCCAAAGCTCGGCAGGGCCGTGGGCACTTAGAAACTTTTTGCCAAGTTGGCTGTGAGCTCCAGGAGGAGACCGTTATTTTTCGTCATTCGAGGCCGACTGCGGAACCGGCGCTGGGCGGACGCCAAAGCTCGGCAGGGCCGTGGGCACTTAGAAACTTTTTGCCAAGTTGGCTGTGAGCTCCAGGAGGAGACCGTTATTTTTCGTCATTCGAGGCCGACTGCGGAACCGGCGCTGGGCGGACGCCAAAGCTCGGCAGGGCCGTGGGCACTTAGAAACTTTTTGCCAAGTTGGCTGTGAGCTCCAGGAGGAGACCGTTATTTTTCGTCATTCGAGGCCGACTGCGGAACCGGCGCTGAGCGGACGCCAAAGCTCGGCAGGGCCGTGGGCACTTAGAAACTTTTTGCCAAGTTGGCTGTGAGCTCCAGGAGGAGACCGTTATTTTTCGTCATTCGAGGCCGACTGCGGAACCGGCGCTGGGCGGACGCCAAAGCTCGGCAGGGCCGTGGGCACTTAGAAACTTTTTGCCAAGTTGGCTGTGAGCTCCAGGAGGAGACCGTTATTTTTCGTCATTCGAGGCCGACTGCGGAACCGGAGTCGTTTTTTCGCTGATTTTGCTGGGACCTCCAGGCGAGGACCGGCGTTTTTCGTCTTCCGGGTCCGACCCGGGAACCAGCGCCGAGCGGACACATTCGCTCGCTAGTGCCGTTGGCACTTAGAAAATTTTTCGTTTGTCATGAGCTCCGGGCGGAGAGCGGCGTTTTTCGTCTTCCGGGTTCGACCCGGGAACCAGCGCCGAGCGGACACATTCGCTCGCTAGTGCCGTTGGCACTTAGAAAATTTTTCGTTTGTCATGAGCTCCGGGCGAGGACCGGCGTTTTTCGTCTTCCGGGTCCGACCCGGGAACCAGCGCCGAGCGGACACATTCGCTCGCTAGTGCCGTTGGCACTTAGAAAATTTTTCGTTTGTCATGAGCTCCGGGCGAGGACCGGCGTTTTTCGTCTTCCGGGTTCGACCCGGGAACCAGCGCCGAGCGGACACATTCGCTCGCTAGTGCCGTTGGCACTTAGAAAATTTTTCGTTTGTCATGAGCTCCGGGCGAGGACCGGCGTTTTTCGTCTTCCGGGTTCGACCCGGGAACCAGCGCCGAGCGGACACATTCGCTCGCAAGTGCCGTTGGCACTTAGAAAATTTTTCGTTTGTCATGAGCTCCGGGCGGAGACCGGCGTTTTTCGTCTTCCGGGTTCGACCCGGGAACCAGCGCCGAGCGGACACATTCGCTCGCAAGTGCCGTTGGCACTTAGAAAATTTTTCGTTTGTCATGAGCTCCGGGCGGAGACCGGCATTTTTCGTCATTCGAGGCCGACGGGGGAACCAGCCGGAGCGGACACGTTTGCTCGGAAGAGCCGTTGGCACTTAGAAAAAATTCCGTGTCTCGTGAGCTCCAGGGGGGACAGGCTGGTTTTATTCATCCGTAGCCGACATGGGAACCAGCGCGGAGCGGATTGGTGTTGCGCTGCCATATACCTCATCTCTCTCAGGAGTCCCCCCCTTATACGTGCCGATGGTGTTTTGGAAAACGGGGGGTAACTGGATGAGTACACTGACTAGGGGGACCAGTACACTAGCGAGTGGGACCAGTACACTGACTAGTGGGACCAACACACTATGAGCGCCTGGTACCTAAAATGGAAGTATAGAGGCCGAATTTCGGGCAAGATCACGCCGTGTTAGGCTTCCAGGACCTCGGCTAAGCAATTTTAACGGGTCGCCCGGTTCTTTTTTGATCCAGCCCGGTTCTTTTTTTATCCAGCCTGGTTCTTTTTACACTTCCAGCTGGAGCTCGGGAGCGGCTTTTTGCACAAGAACACGCCGTGTTAGGCTTCCAGGACCTCGGCTAAGCAATTTTAACGGGTCGCCCGGTTCTTTTTTGATCCAGCCCGGTTCTTTTTTTTATCCAGCCCGGTTCTTTTTACACTTCCAGCTGGAGCTCGGGAGCGGCTTTTTGCACAAGATCACGCCGTGTTAGGCTTCCAGGACCTCGGCTAAGCAACTTTAACGGGTCGCCCGGTTCTTTTTTGATCCAGCCCGGTTCTTTTTTTTATCCAGCCCGGTTCTTTTTACACTTCCAGCTGGAGCTCGGGAGCGGCTTTTTGCACAAGATCACGCCGTGTTAGGCTTCCAGGACCTCGGCTAAGCAACTTTAACGGGTCGCCCGGTTCTTTTTTGATCCAGCCCGGTTCTTTTTTTTATCCAGCCCGGTTCTTTTTACACTTCCAGCTGGAGCTCGGGAGCGGCTTTTTGCACAAGATCACGCCGTGTTAGGCTTCCAGGACCTCGGCTAAGCAATTTTAACGGGTCGCCCGGTTCTTTTTTGATCCAGCCCGGTTCTTTTTTTTATCCAGCCCGGTTCTTTTTACACTTCCAGCTGGAGCTCGGGAGCGGCTTTTTGCACAAGATCACGCCGTGTTAGGCTTCCAGGACCTCGGCTAAGCAATTTTAACGGGTCGCCCGGTTCTTTTT
This sequence comes from Syngnathus leptorhynchus, assembly GCF_054491065.1. Taxonomy (NCBI): domain Eukaryota; kingdom Metazoa; phylum Chordata; class Actinopteri; order Syngnathiformes; family Syngnathidae; genus Syngnathus; species Syngnathus leptorhynchus. Next base: position 2,061,154 of record NW_028231992.1, on the reverse strand, counting down.
TGATCCAGCCCGGTTCTTTTTTTTATCCAGCCCGGTTCTTTTTACACTTCCAGCTGGAGCTCGGGAGCGGCTTTTTGCACAAGATCACGCCGGGTTAGGCTTCCAGGACCTCGGCTAAGCAATTTTAACGGGTCCCCCGGTTCTTTTTTGATCCAGCCCGGTTCTTTTTTTATCCAGCCCGGTTCTTTTTACACTTCCAGCTGGAGCTCGGGAGCGGCTTTTTGCACAAGATCACGCCGTGTTAGGCTTCCAGGACCTCGGCTAAGCAATTTTAACGGGTCCCCCGGTTCTTTTTTTGATCCAGCCCGGTTCTTTTTTTATCCAGCCCGGTTCTTTTTACACTTCCAGCTGGAGCTCGGGAGCGGCTTTTTGCACAAGATCACGCCGTGTTAGGCTTCCAGGACCTCGGCTAAGCAATTTTAACGGGTCGCCCGGTTCTTTTTTGATCCAGCCCGGTTCTTTTTAAACTTCCAGCTGGAGCTCAGCAGCGGCTTTTTGCACAAGATCACGCCGGGTTAGGCTTCCAGGACCTCGGCTAAGCACTTCTAACGGGTCGCCCGGTTCTTTTTTTGAACCAGCCCGGTTCTTTTTACACTTCCAGCTGGAGCTCAGCAGCGGCTTTTTGCACAAGATCCTGCCGGGTTAGGCTTCCAGGACCTCGGCTAAGTAATTCTAACGGGTCGCCCGGTTCTTTTTTGATCCAGCCCGGTTCTTTTTAAACTTCCAGCTGGAGCTCAGCAGCGGCTTTTTGCACAAGATCACGCCGGGTTAGGCTTCCAGGACCTCGGCTAAGCAATTTTAACGGGCCGCCCGGTTCTTTTTTTGATCCAGCCCGGTTCTTTTTACACTTCCAGCTGGAGCTCGGCAGCGGCTTTTTGCACAAGATCACGCCGGGTTAGGCTTCCAGGACCTCGGCTAAGCACTTCTAACGGGCCCTGGTCCACCCCTGCCAGCGCATTTCAAAACTTGGCATTAATTTCGACCTAAGAGACGAAGTCTGATTTTTTTCTACCACTTGGGCGGCCTTTTTGCACCCAGAACACCCGCACCGGCACCATAAATTCGAAGGGTGCCGAGTGCGTCGGCGCAGATTCTGCGACGGAGTGACACTTCCCTCTTGTGGACATTCGGCGGTAGGTGAAATGCGCACTCGGTCTTCTCTTTTCTTTTCCTTCCAGTGAAACTTTGGCAACATTCTGCGAGCTGCTGGCTTCCAGAACCTCGGCCAAGCAGGTGGAGGATTTTTTTCCACTTCCAGCTGGAGGTGAGGAGGGACTTTTTGGGCAAGATCACGCCGACTTAGCAAGCAAGGTGGAAGTGCCAGCATGCTCCGTGGCTGGAAGTGTGGATGTGCCAGCACCCTCCCTGCCTATGGAAGTGTGGAGCTCCAGCACCCTCCCTGCCTATGGAAGTGTGGAGCTCCAGCACCCTCCCTGCCTATGGAAGTGTGGAGCTCCAGCACCCTCCCTGCCTATGGAAGTGTGGAGCTCCAGCACCCTCCCTGCCTATGGAAGTGTGGAGCTCCAGCACCCTCCCTGCCTATGGAAGTGTGGAGCTCCAGCACCCTCCCTGCCTATGGAAGTGTGGAGCTCCAGCACCCTCCCTGCCTATGGAAGTGTGGAGCTCCAGCACCCTCCCTGCCTATGGAAGTGTGGAGCTCCAGCACCCTCCCTGCCTATGGAAGTGTGGAGCTCCAGCACCCTCCGTGCCTGGAGCTACGGAGCTATGGAGCTATGGAAGTATGGTGCTATGGAGCTATGGAGCTCTGGTGCTATGGAGCTATGGAGCTCTGGAGGTATGGAGGTATGGTGCTATGGAGCTCTGAAGCTATGGAGCTATGGAGCTCTGGTGCTCTGCAGCTATGGAAGTATGGAGGTATGGAGCTATGGAAGTATGGAGCTATGGAGCTCTGGAGGTATGGAGGTATGGTGCTATGGAGCTCTGGAGCTATGGAGCTATGGAGCTATGGAGCTCTGGGGCTATGGAAGTATGGAGCTATGGAGCTATGGAAGTATGGAGCTATGGAGCTATGGAAGTCTGGAGCTATGGAAGTACGGAGCTATGGAAGTATGGAGCTCTGGAGCTATGGAGCTATGGAGCCACAAGCCAGCACCCTCCGTGGCTCAACCACGCCGGCCCAGAGTTCCAGCTGCTCGGCTTCACTCTCTCACAAGCCCCGCCTGGAGCTCCCCGGCCCACCCCTGGTACCTCAACTACCGAGGCCAGCCGCTCAACCACGCCGGCGCAGAGTTCCAGCCGCTCGGATAAGCTCTGTCACTCTCCCGCTAAGCAGCCACCGGTAACGGGGAAATGTCGCCGCCTTGTGGACACGCCCTTGTAAATGAATGGGCTTTCGCACTTAGTGCAATTTTCGCCAACTCTGTGACTGGTGCTATGGAAGTATGGAGCTCTGGTGCTATGGAAGTATGGAGCTATGGAGCTCTGGTGCTATGGAGCTATGGAGCTCTGGTGCTATGGAGCTATGGAGCTCTGGTGCTATGGAGCTATGGAGCTCTGGAGGTATGGAGCTCTGGAGGTATGGAGCTCTGGTGCTATGGAGCTATGGAGCTCTGGTGCTATGGAGCTATGGAGCTCTGGAGCTCTGGAGGTATGGAGCTCTGGTGCTATGGAGCTATGGAGCTCTGGTGCTATGGAGCTATGGAGCTCTGGAGGTATGGAGCTCTGGAGGTATGGAGCTCTGGTGCTATGGAGCTATGGAGCTCTGGTGCTATGGAGCTCTGGAGCTCTGGAGGTATGGAGCTCTGGTGCTATGGAGCTATGGAGCTCTGGTGCTATGGAGCTATGGAGCTCTGGAGGTATGGAGCTCTGGAGGTATGGAGCTCTGGTGCTATGGAGCTATGGAGCTCTGGTGCTATGGAACTATGGAGCTCTGGAGGTATGGAGCTCTGGAGGTATGGAGCTCTGAAGCTATGGAGCTATGGAGCTCTGGTGCTCTGCAGCTATGGAAGCATGGAGGTATGGAGCCACCAGCCAGCACCCTCCGTGGCTCATCCACGCCGGCCCAGAGTTCCAGCCGCTCGGCTTCACTCTCTCACAAGCCCCGCCTGGAGCTCCCCAGCCCGCCCCTGGTACCTCAACTACCGAGGCCAGCCGCTCGACCAGGCCGGCCCAGAGTTCCAGCCGCTCGGCTTCACTCTCTCACAAGCCCCGCCTGGAGCTCGCCAGCCCGCCCCTGGTACCTCAACTACCGAGGCCAGCCGCTCGACCAGGCCGGCCCAGAGTTCCAGCCGCTCGGATGAGCTCTGCCACTCTCCCGCCGCGCAGCCACCGGTAACGGGGAAATGTCGCCGCCTTGTGGACACGCCCTTGTAAATGAATGGGCTTTCGCACTTAGTGCAATTTTCGCCAACTCTCTGACTGGAGCTATGGAAGTATGGAGCTCTGGAGCTCTGGAGCTATGGAGCTATGGAGCTATGGAGCTCTGGGGCTATGGAAGTATGGAGCTATGGAGCTATGGAGCTATGGAGCTATGGAGCTCTGGAGCTATGGAGCTATGGAAGTAGGGAGCTATGGAGCTATGGATGTATGGAGCTATGGAGCCACCAGCCAGCCAGGCTGGAGCTATGGAAGTATGGAGCCATGGAGCTCTGGAGCTATGGAAGTATGGAGCTATGGAGCTATGGAGCTCTGGAGCTATGGAGCTCTGGAGCTATGGAGCTCTGGTGCTATGGAGCTATGGAGCTCTGGTGCTATGGAGCTATGGAGCTCTGGTGCTATGGAGCTACGGAGCTATGGAAGTATGGAGCTATGGAAGTACGGAGCTCTGGAGCTCTGGAGCTATGGAGCTCTGGAGCTCTGGAGCTATGGAGCTATGGAAGTATGGAAGTATGGAAGTATGGAGCTATGGAGCTATGGAAGTATGGAGCTATGGAGCCACCAGCCAGCACCCTCCGTGGCTCATCCACGCCGGCCCAGAGTTCCAGCCGCTCGGCTTCACTCTCTCACAAGACCCGCCTGGAGCTCCCCGGCCCACCCCTGGTACCTCAACTACCGAGGCCTCACGCTCGACCACGCCGGCGCAGAGTTCCAGCCGCTCGGATGAGCTCTGTCACTCTCCCGCCGCGCAGCCACCGGTAACGGGGAAATGTCGCCGCCTTGTGGACACGCCGTTGTAAATGAATGGGCTTTCGCACTTAGTGCAATTTTCGCCAACTCTCTGACTTAGAGCTATGGAAGTATGGAGCTATGGAGCCACCAGCCACCCAGGCTGGAGCTATGGAGCTCTGGAGGTATGGAGCTCTGGTGCTATGGAAGTATGGAGCTCTGATGCTATGGAGCTCTGGTGCTATGGAGCTATGGAGCTCTGGTGCTATGGAGCTATGGAGCTCTGGAGGTATGGAGCTCTGGAGGTATGGAGCTCTGGAGGTATGGAGCTATGGAGCCCTGGAGCTCTGGAGGTATGGAGCTATGGTGCTATGGAGCTCTGAAGCCATGGAGCTCTGGTGCTATGGAGCTATGGAGCTCTGGAGGTATGGAGCTCTGGTGCTATGGAGCTCTGGTGCTATGGAGCTATGGAGCTCTGGTGCTATGGAGCTATGGAGCTCTGGTGCTATGGAGCTATGGAGCTCTGGTGCTATGGAGCTCTGGTGCTATGGAGCTATGGAGCTCTGGTGCTATGGAGCTCTGGAGGTATGGAGCTCTGGTGCTATGGAGCTCTGGAGGTATGGAGCTATGGAGCCCTGGAGCTCTGGAGGTATGGAGCTATGGTGCTATGGAGCTCTGAAGCCATGGAGCTCTGGTGCTATGGAGCTATGGAGCTCTGGAGGTATGGAGCTCTGGTGCTATGGAGCTCTGGTGCTATGGAGCTATGGAGCTCTGGTGCTATGGAGCTATGGAGCTCTGGTGCTATGGAGCTATGGAGCTCTGGTGCTATGGAGCTATGGAGCTCTGGTGCTATGGAGCTCTGGAGCTCTGGAGGTATGGAGCTATGGAGGTATGGAGCTATGGAGGTATGGAGCCACCAGAAAGCACCCTCCGTGGCTGGATCAATGGAAGTGTTTAGGTACCAGGCGGCCAAAGTGCCGAGGCCTCACGCTCGACCACGCCGGCGCAGAGTTCCAGCCGCTCGGATGAGCTCTGCCACTCTCCCGCCGCGCAGCCACCGGTAACGGGGAAATGTCGCCGCCTTGTGGACACGCCGTTGTAAATGAATGGGCTTTCGCACTTAGTGCAATTTTCGCCAACTCTCTGACTTAGAGCTATGGAAGTATGGAGCTATGGAGCCACCAGCCACCCAGGCTGGAGCTATGGAGCTCTGGAGCTATGGAGCTCTGGTGCTATGGAGCTATGGAGCTCTGGTGCTATGGAAGTATGGAGCTATGGAGCTCTGGAGGTATGGAGCTATGGAGCCCTGGAGCCCTGGAGCTATGGAGCCCTGGAGCTATGGAGCTATGGAGCCCTGGAGCTATGGAGCCCTGGAGCTATGGAGCTATGGAGCTCTGGTGCTATGGAGCTATGGAGCTCTGGTGCTATGGAGCTATGGAGCTCTGGTGCTATGGAGCTATGGAGCTCTGGTGCTATGGAGCTATGGAGCTCTGGTGCTATGGAGCTATGGAGCTGGTGCTATGGAGCTATGGAGCTCTGGTGCTATGGAGCTATGGAGCTCTGGTGCTATGGAGCTCTGGTGCTATGGAGCTATGGAGCTCTGGTGCTATGGAGCTATGGAGCTCTGGTGCTATGGAGCTATGGAGCTCTGGTATTATGGAGCTCTGGTGCTATGGAGCTATGGAGCTCTGGTGCTATGGAGCTCTGGAGCTCTGGAGGTATGGAGCTATGGAGGTATGGAGCCACCAGCCAGCACCCTCCGTGGCTGGATCAATGGAAGTGTTTTAGGTACCAGGCAGCCAAAGGGCCGAGGCCTCACGCTCGACCACGCCGGCGCAGAGTTCCAGCCGCTCGGATAAGCTCTGTCACTCACCCGCCGCGCAGCCACCGGTAACGGGGAAATGTCGCCGCCTGGCGGACACGCCGTTGTAAATGAATGGGCTTTCGCACTTAGTGCAATTTTCGCCAACTCTCTGACTGGAGCTATGGAAGTATGGAGCTATGGAGCCACCAGCCACCCAGGCTGGAGCTATGGAGCTCTGGTGCTATGGAGCTCTGGTGCTATGGAGCTATGGAGCTCTGGTGCTATGGAGCTATGGAGCTCTGGTGCTATGGAGCTATGGAGCTCTGGTGCTATGGAGCTCTGGTGCTATGGAGCTATGGAGCTCTGGTGCTATGGAGCTATGGAGCTCTGGTGCTATGGAGCTATGGAGCTCTGGTGCTATGGAGCTCTGGTGCTATGGAGCTATGGAGCTCTGGTGCTATGGAGCTCTGGAGCTCTGGAGGTATGGAGCTATGGAGGTATGGAGCCACCAGCCAGCACCCTCCGTGGCTGGATCAATGGAAGTGTTTTAGGTACCAGGCAGCCAAAGGGCCGAGGCCTCACGCTCGACCACGCCGGCGCAGAGTTCCAGCCGCTCGGATAAGCTCTGTCACTCACCCGCCGCGCAGCCACCGGTAACGGGGAAATGTCGCCGCCTGGCGGACACGCCCTTGTAAATGAATGGGCTTTCGCACTTAGTGCAATTTTCGCCAACTCTCTGACTGGAGCTATGGAAGTATGGAGCTATGGAGCCACCAGCCACCCAGGCTGGAGCTATGGAGCTCTGGAGGTATGGAGCTCTGGTGCTATGGAGCTCTGGTGCTATGGAGCTATGGAGCTCTGGTGCTATGGAGCTATGGAGCTCTGGAGGTATGGAGCTCTGGAGGTATGGAGCTCTGGAGGTATGGAGCTATGGAGCCCTGGAGCTATGGAGCTCTGGTGCTATGGAGCTATGGAGCTCTGAAGCCATGGAGCTATGGAGCTCTGGTGCTATGGAGCTCTGGTGCTATGGAGCTATGGAGCTCTGGTGCTATGGAGCTATGGAGCTCTGGTGCTATGGAGCTATGGAGCTCTGGTGCTATGGAGCTATGGAGCTCTGGTGCTATGGAGCTATGGAGCTCTGGTGCTATGGAGCTCTGGAGCTCTGGAGGTATGGAGCTATGGAGGTATGGAGCCACCAGCCAGCACCCTCCGAGGCTGGATCAATGGAAGTGTTTTAGGTACCAGGCAGCCAAAGGGCCGAGGCCTCACGCTCGACCACGCCGGCGCAGAGTTCCAGCCGCTCGGATAAGCTCTGTCACTCACCCGCCGCGCAGCCACCGGTAACGGGGAAATGTCGCCGCCTTGTGGACACGCCGTTGTAAATGAATGGGCTTTCGCACTTAGTGCAATTTTCGCCAACTCTCTGACTGGAGCTATGGAAGTATGGAGCTATGGAGCCACCAGCCACCCAGGCTGGAGCTATGGAGCTCTGGAGGTATGGAGCTCTGGTGCTATGGAAGTATGGAGCTATGGAGCTATGGAAGTATGGAGCTATGGAGCTATGGAGCTCTGGAAGTATGGAGCTATGGTGCTATGGAGCTATGGAGCTATGGAGCTATGGAGCTCTGGAAGTATGGAGCTCTGGTGCTATGGAGCTATGGAGCTCTGGTGCTATGGAGCTATGGAGCTCTGGTGCTATGGAGCTATGGAGCTCTGGTGCTATGGAGCTCTGGTGCTATGGAGCTCTGGTGCTATGGAGCTATGGAGCTCTGGTGCTATGGAGCTATGGAGCTCTGGAGGTATGGAGCTCTGGAGGTATGGAGCTCTGGAGGTATGGAGCTCTGGAGGTATGGAGCTATGGAGCCCTGGAGCTCTGGAGCTATGGAAGTATGGAGCCATGGAGCTCTGGAGCTATGGAAGTATGGAGCTATGGAGCTATGGAGCTCTGGAGCTATGGAGCTCTGGAGCTATGGAGCTCTGGTGCTATGGAGCTATGGAGCTCTGGTGCTATGGAGCTATGGAGCTCTGGTGCTATGGAGCTATGGAGCTCTGGTGCTATGGAGCTATGGAGCTCTGGTGCTATGGAGCTCTGGTGCTATGGAGCTATGGAGCTCTGGAGGTATGGAGCTATGGAGGTATGGAGCTCTGGTGCTATGGAGCTATGGAGCTCTGGAGGTATGGAGCTCTGGTGCTATGGAGCTCTGGAGCTCTGGTGCTATGGAGCTCTGGTGCTATGGAGCTATGGAGCTCTGGAGGTATGGAGCCACCAGCCAGCACCCTCCGTGGCTGGATCAATGGAAGTGTTTTAGGTACCAGGCAGCCAAAGGGCCGGGGCCTCACGCTCGACCACGCCGGCGCAGAGTTCCAGCCGCTCGGATGAGCTCTGTCACTCACCCGCCGCGCAGCCACCGGTAACGGGGAAATGTCGCCGCCTGGCGGACACGCCGTTGTAAATGAATGGGCTTTCGCACTTAGTGCAATTTTCGCCAACTCTCTGACTGGAGCTATGGAAGTATGGAGCTATGGAGCCACCAGCCACCCAGGCTGGAGCTATGGAGCTCTGGAGGTATGGAGCTCTGGTGCTATGGAAGTATGGAGCTATGGAGCTATGGAGCTCTGGTGCTATGGAGCTATGGAGCTCTGGTGCTATGGAGCTATGGAGCTCTGGTGCTATGGAGCTATGGAGCTCTGGTGCTATGGAGCTATGGAGCTCTGGTGCTATGGAGCTATGGAGCTCTGGTGCTATGGAGCTATGGAGCTCTGGTGCTATGGAGCTATGGAGCTC